>NC_086099.1:109249421-109549840 GCF_963921235.1 Mobula hypostoma | reverse complement strand
TGTACCAGGTTCAAAAGCAGTCTGGAAAAGATTCACTAGGCAAATTCTTAAAATGAGAGGTATGTCATTTCACGAATCATTACAACAGTTCAACTTGTATTCTTTTGCGCTTAGAATATTGAAAGATGATTTTACTGGCATGAATGCAGCTGTTGAGATGAATCTTGGAAAAATTAACAAGGCTACAAAGAAACTGTTAAAGTAAAAGTGAGTAAGAAATTCTTCTCGCCAAAAGTGAAGCATTGGTGCAGACTCACATGCACAAAACCAATGAAGAAGTTAAAGCCAGAGCTTGCATTAATGATGAGCTCTATGTCTTCACTAGCCAAGGGAGTACGACCAGAGGATTGGAGGATGGCAAATGTTGTTATTTTGTTTAGGAAAAGTAATTGGAATAATCCTGGGAATTATAGACAAGTGACTGTTACATCAGTAGTGGATCAACTAATGGAGATGAGGTTTCAGAGGGATACCTTTAGTCGGGTAGGGAATGATATCGCAAAAGAATGTGGAGTATTTGATCTGAGGACAAGTCCTTCAGTAGTTTATCCGGTTGTAGCTCCATGGAAGCTTGTATGGCCTGACATAGACTGGCATTTGTTAGAGGTAAAAAGGAAAGAAAGATATAAAACAGATTTGGTAAATGCATTTAACTGTCATGTGATGGAAAAGTATAGTGATTATACTCACATTTATACGGATGGTGCGAGGGAACCTGAAACAGGAGTGACAGAGTTTGGGGTGGGAATACCAGCAAAATAAATTGGAATCAGCAGAAGAACAACTAATAAGTTAGGAGAGTTTACAGTGGAGATGCTGGCAGTGTTGGTTGCGTTGCAATGGGTGCAGAAAGCCAGGCAAGCCAAAGAATTGATATGTTCAGATTCATCCTCAGTTCTAGCAAGTTTAAGGCCTTTTCACACAAACAGTCAGCAAGATTTGATTCGAAGAAGGAGTCTGAGAGTCTGAGAGTCTGAGTGGGAGTGCCGAAAAAGAGATTTTTGAAATTTTCGTTATTTTTTTTTTTCTCCAACGGCTTTCTGAGAGGCGGGACTGCGCAGGCGTGTGACGTAGGGCAGTGCAGCGCGGCAGATTTAAAAGGAACAGAGCCTCATAGAGCGGGCAGCGTAGTTTGCGGGCGGCGGAGTGAGCCGGGAGCAGAGTGAAGACTTAAGGGCTTCGGCTCACCGGGCTTAGGCGGAAGCGGGTGAGGCGAGGAAGGTTTGACATTCATTTTCTGTTGCTATTTGAGGAGAGGGGCATTATGACTGTGAGGGCAGTTTGCTGTTCTCGGTGTCGGATGTGGGAGGCCCTGGAGTCTCCAAGCCTCCCGGACGTCTACATCTGCGCCAAGTGCATCGAGATGCAGCTCCTAAGGGACCGCGTTACGGAACTGGAGCTGCAGCTCGATGACCTTCGTCTGGTCAGGGAGAGTGAGGAGGTGATAGAGAGGAGTGGAAGGCAGGTGGTCACGCCGGGGCCACGGGAGGCAGACAAGTGGGTCACGGTTAGGAGGGGGAAGGGGAAAAGGAAGGTGATGGGGAGTACCCCGGCGGCTGTGCCCCTTAACAACAGGTACTCCTGTTTGAGTACTGTTGGGGGGGACAGCTTACCCGGGGGAAGCGACAGTGGCCCTGCCTCCGGCACAGAGTCTGGCCCTGTAGCTCAGAAGGGTAGGGCAAGGAAGAGGAGGGCAGTTGTGATAGGGGACTCGATAGTAAGGGGGTCAGATAGGCGATTCTGTGGACGCAGTCCAGAGACTCGGATGGTAGTTTGCCTCCCTGGTGCCAGGGTCCGGGATATTTCTGATCGTGTCCAAGATATCCTGAAGTGGGAGGGTGAAGAGCCAGAGGTCCTGGTACATATAGGTACCAATGACATAGGTAGGAAAAGGGATGAGGTCCTGAAAGAAGAATATAGGGAGCTAGGAAGGGAGTTGAGAAAAAGGACCGCAAAGGTAGTAATCTCGGGATTACTGCCTGTGCCACGCGACAGTGAGAGTAGGAATGCGATGAGGTGGAGGATAAATGCGTGGCTGAGGGATTGGAGCAGGGGGCAGGGATTCAAGTTTTTGGATCATTGGGACCTCTTTTGGCGCAGGTGTGACCTGTACAAAAAGGACGGGTTACACTTAAATCCTCGGGGGACCAATATCCTGGCAGGGAGATTAGCGAGGGCTACTGAGGTGACTTTAAACTAGAATGGTTGGGGGGTGGGAATCAAATTAAAGCGGCTAGGTGTGAGGAGGTTAGTTCACAACAGAGGGATGGGAACCAGTGCAGAGAGACAGAGGGGTGTAAAGTGAGCGTAGAAGCAAAAAGTACAAAGGGGAAAAGTAAAAGTGGCAGGCCGACAAATCCAGGGCAAGCATTAAAAAGGGCTAAGAGAGTTGTAAAAGAGTGCCTGAAGGCTTTATGTGTCAATGCAAGGAGCATTCGTAATAAGGTGGATGAATTGAAAGTGCAGATTGTTATTAATGATTATGATATAGTTGGGATCACAGAGACATGGCTCCAGGGTGACCAGGGATGGGAGCTCAACGTTCAGGGATATTCAATATTCAGGAGGGATAGACACGAAGGAAGGGGAGGTGGGGTGGCGTTGCTGGTTAAAAAAGAGATTAACGCAATAGAAAGGAAGGACATAAGCCGGGAAGATGTGGAATCGATATGGGTAGAGCTGCGTAACACTAAGGGGCAGAAGACGCTGGTGGGAGTTGTGTACAGGCCACCTAACAGTAGTAGTGAGGTCGGAGATGGTATTAAACAGGAAATTAGAAATGTGTGCAATAAAGGAACAGCAGTTATAATGGGTGACTTCAATCTACATGTAGACTGGGTGAACCAAATTGGTAAAGGTGCTGAGGAAGAGGATTTCTTGGAATGTATGCGGGATGGTTTTTTGAACCAACATGTCGAGGAACCGACTAGAGAGCAGGCTATTCTGGACTGGGTTTTGAGCAATGAGGAAGGGTTAATTAGCGATCTTGTCGTGAGAGGCCCCTTGGGTAAGAGTGACCATAATATGGTGGAATTCTTCATTAACATGGAGAGTGACGTAGTTAATTCAGAAACAAAGGTTCTGAACTTAAAGAGGGGTAACTTTGAAGGTATGAGACATGAATTAGCTAAGATAGACTGGCAAATGACACTTCAAGGATTGACGGTGGATATGCAATGGCAGGCATTTAAAGGTTGCATGGATGAACTACAACAATTGTTCATCCCAGTTTGGCAAAAGAATAATTCAAGGAAGGTAGTGCACCCGTGGCTGACAAGAGAAATTAGGGATAGTATCAATTCCAAAGAAGTAGCATACAAATTAGCCAGAGAAAGTGGCTCACCTGAGGACTGGGAGAAATTCAGAGTTCAGCAGAGGAGGACAAAGGGCTTAATTAGGAAGGGGAAAAAAGATTATGAGAGAAAACTGGCAGAGAACATAAAAACGGACTGTAAAAGCTTTTATAGATATGTAAAAAGGAAAAGACTGATAAAGACAAATGTAGGTCCCCTGCAAACAGAAACAGGTGAATTGATTATGGGGAGCAAGGACATGGCAGACCAATTGAATAATTACTTTGGTTCTGTCTTCACTAAGGAGGACATAAATAATCTTCCAGAAATAGTAAGGGACAGAGGGTCCAGTGAGATGGAGGAACTGAGCGAAATACATGTTAGTAGGGAAGTGGTGTTAGGTAAATTGAAGGGATTGAAGGCAGATAAATCCCCAGGGCCAGATGGTCTGCATCCCAGAGTGCTTAAGGAAGTGGCCCAAGAAATAGTGGATGCATTAGTGATAATTTTTCAAAACTCGTTAGATTCTGGACTAGTTCCTGAGGATTGGAGGGTGGCTAATGTAACCCCACTTTTTAAAAAAGGAGGGAGAGAGAAACCGGGGAATTATAGGCCGGTTAGCCTAACGTCGGTGGTGGGGAAACTGCTGGAGTCAGTTATCAAGGATGTGATAACAGCACATTTGGAAAGCGGTGAAATGATCGGACAAAGTCAGCATGGATTTGTGAAAGGAAAATCATGTCTGACGAATCTCATAGAATTTTTTGAGGATGTAACTAGTAGAGTGGATAGGGGAGAACCAGTGGATGTGGTATATTTGGATTTTCAAAAGGCTTTTGACAAGGTCCCACATAGGAGATTAGTGTGCAAACTTAAAGCACACGGTATTGGGGGTAAGGTATTGGTGTGGGTGGAGAATTGGTTAGCAGACAGGAAGCAAAGAGTGGGAATAAACGGGACCTTTTCAGAATGGCAGGCGGTGACTAGTGGGGTACCGCAAGGCTCAGTGCTGGGACCCCAGTTGTTTACAATATATATTAATGACTTGGATGAGGGAATTAAATGCAGCATCTCCAAGTTTGCGGATGACACGAAGCTGGGTGGCAGTGTTAGCAGTGAGGAGGATGCTAAGAGGATGCAGGGTGACTTGGATAGGTTGGGTGAGTGGGCAAACTCATGGCAGATGCAATTTAATGTGGATAAATGTGAAGTTATCCACTTTGGTGGCAAAAATAGGAAAACAGATTATTATCTGAATGGTGGCCGATTAGGAAAAGGGGAGGTGCAACGAGACCTGGGTGTCATTATACACCAGTCATTGAAAGTGGGCATGCAGGTACAGCAGGCGGTGAAAAAGGCGAACGGTATGCTGGCATTTATAGCGAGAGGATTCGAGTACAGGAGCAGGGAGGTACTACTGCAGTTGTACAAGGCCTTGGTGAGACCACACCTGGAGTATTGTGTGCAGTTTTGGTCCCCTAATCTGAGGAAAGACATCTTTGCCATAGAGGGAGTACAAAGAAGGTTCACCAGATTGATTCCTGGGATGGCAGGTCTTTCATATGAAGAAAGACTGGATGAACTGGGCTTGTACTCGTTGGAATTTAGAAGATTGAGGGGGGATCTGATTGAAACGTATAAGATCCTAAAGGGATTGGACAGGCTAGATGCAGGAAGATTGTTCCCGATGTTGGGGAGGTCTAGAACGAGGGGTCACAGTTTGAGGATAGAGGGGAAGCCTTTTAGGACCGAGGTTAGGAAAAACTTCTTCACACAGAGAGTGGTGAATCTGTGGAATTCTCTGCCACAGCAAACTGTTGAGGCCAGTTCATTAGCTATGTTTAAAAGGAAGTTAGATATGGCCCTTGTGGCTACAGGGGTCAGGGGGTATGGAGGGAAGGCTGGGTTCTGAGTTGGATGATCAGCCATGATCATAATAAATGGCGGTGCAGGCTCGAAGGGCCGAATGGCCTACTCCTGCACCTATTTTCTATGTTTCTATGTTTCTATAATAAGATGTACTTTATGAAGTCCTTCAGTTAGTTACAAGAATTGCAAATCAGGGAGGTCAGGTAAAATTTCTATGGGTTCCAGCACATGTAGGGGTGAAGGGGAATGAGAGGGTGGATGAGTTGGCAAAGAGGGCGTTAAAGAAAGAAAATGTGGAAATGCACATTAGTATCAGTAAAGCAGAGGTTAAGTGTGTAATCTGGGAAAAAGTCAACCGAATGTGGCAAGAAAGATGGGACAGGGAGGGGAAAGGGAGGCATTTATATCAAATACAAAAGAGTGTTGCAGTTACTAGGGTAGGTAATGGAAACAGAAGAGAGGAAATTGTGTGGACTAGGTTAAGGCTGGGGCATTGTGCATTAAACAAAACATTGAAAATGATAGGGAAACACCAGACAGGATTGTGTGAGGAATGTCAGGAAGAGGAGTCAGTAGAACATGTAGTTTTGTGTTGCAGGAAGTATGGGATACAGAGAGAGATGATGAGAAATAATGATGAGAGGGGATGCAGGAATTCACATTAAAAGGGTTGCTGGGCATGGGTGAGAGAGCACTAGTCCAGGTATTTTTAGCGTTTTTAAGGGGTACAGGGTTTTTTTTATAGAATATGACGAATAAACAGGAATAGGATACTAGGATGGTCAAAGATGGGAGGGTGAAGTGTAGGTTTGTGTGTGTGTGTGCGCGCGTGCGCGATTGGGTGAAGGAATTTAGAATATATGTCTAGTGCACTTTCTGGAGCAGAGGGTGGCGGTAATGCACCATTAAGCTGGATGCCAACCGCCGTAAAACAAGATACAGACAGACAGACAGAACTAATGGAGATTATTAGGGACAGGATTTATGAGCATTTGGAGAGGCATAGTCTTATTTGGGATAGTCAACATGCCTTTTTGAGGGCCACGTTGTACCTCACAAGCTATGTTCCCCTAAGCTGTGCACATTTTTCAACCAGTGCACAAAGGAAATTAATGTGCGCACAAAGGGTTAGTTACCTAAAATAATGTAGTAAATAATAATTATACTTATTGAAAATAATTTTTCAGCTAAATGTTTCTGTTAACTAGTTAGTCGGTTTTTCAAATACCACAATGCATGTCACTAATTTACGTCACCTTACCTATCCTGTTCCGGGATCTGGGAGACAACGTTTCGTGGAGTGACAAAGTCAAAGTTTTGCAAAGCCAGCAACGTGAAGAAAACATCACAGTTGATACAAGTTCGCTGTTGACCTTTATAAATAGTCTTTGTGTTCATTTAGAAGAAAGGTTTCCTGCTGATGATTTACAAGAATTGTCAGCTTTTGATTTCTCCGCAATTGCAGGTAGTGACTTCACATTTGGTGATGAACAAGTTAATGCTTTATGTCTAAAATATCATGATTTTCTAGCTGAAACTAGTGTAATAGTTAGAAAGTTTAATGATTTCAAATTTTCCGTGCAAGAAAAAATTAAATCCAAACTGATTTCAAACTTTGCTCAAATGGTGGCATTTGTACTTCAAAATGAACAGTTTTGCGACCTTGTACAGTTGATGGACATTGGGGGAACCTTTCTTGCATCTAGTGCGGATTGTGAATGAGGTGTTAGCCTAATGAATCAACTCAAAAACAAGCTGAGAAACCGTTTAGGTGAATGTCATTTGGATATGTTAATGAGAATCAAAAGCTATCATAGAACCATAGAACATTACAGCACAGAAACAGGCCTTTTGGCCCTTCTTGGCTGTGCCGAACCATTTTTTTGCCTAATTCCACTGACCTGCACACGGACCATGTCCCTCCATACACCTCTCATCCATGTACCTGTCCAAGTTTTTCTTTTTCTTTTTCATGTAAATTATTTTTTATTGAATTTGATTATCAAACATTTCCATAAGATGTATTTCAGATACTGTACATATATTATATAATCATATTTGTCACAAATCTCCACATAACATTTATCTGATAGAAAGGAGAGGAAAGAAAGAACAATCGAAAGAAGAAAACTATGTACAGAGTAGGGAGTGATCTTTTTTTTACAACATATTCATTGACTTGTGAGAATAAAATCAGGCCTATGAGGTGTTATGTCGTTAAACCATTTTTTCCAGTATGAATAAAATTGTTCCAACTTATGATTAACAGATGCTGTTATCTTCATTTTGTAAATATCCATTGTAATTTCAATCCATATATTTAGAGTTGGGCTTTCCTGTGATAATCATTTCCTGGTAAGGGTCTTTTTACCAGCCACCAGCAGTACATTCATTAAATATTTATCTCTTTTCAACCATTCTTGAGGTATATACCTAAAATATATAAACCCCCTGTTTGCTGGAGAAATTGTGGAAATCAAAATGCAAACCATTATCATATTTTCTGGGAATGCCCTGTTATCAAAGACTATTGGAATTGGATACATAATGCCCTACAAGACATCTTTAAATGTGAAATACCCTTTGAGAGTAAGACCATATCAATTGGATGGAAGTTCTATTAGTCTAGATAGAGTTTACAAAGAATGGGTAAATGCCAAATGCCAAAGACAAAGAGAAAAAAATAACTGGTGACTTAAATATGTTATTTTGTTGTTATTCTATGCAATTTCATGTCAAATATTTTGTAAAGCTACATAAACTGCGCCATGTGTGCATTCAGTGCGCACATACTTTTGTCACAGGAAAAAATTTGCACACTGACTACTAAAAATTAGAGGGAGCATTGCTCACGAGCCTGATTAACTTTGTCGAGGAAGTGACAAAACAAGCTGATGAAGGTAGAGTAGTGTATGTGGTGTTGTATTGGTGGCAAAGACATCCTTTCTGTGCCTGTGTCTATTCATGGGTACAGATAGCATGAATAAAGTACTGAATGAGAACTTTTCACCATGGAAGAAGATGCTGCTGGAGTCTTGGCAAAGAAACACATAGTTGAGATTCAGGTTTGGCTAAATATTCATAAAAGAGGAAGTTCTAGAATGGAGCACTGTACTTTGCACAGATAAATGTAATAATGTTCAGCTTGCTTAGAAAAATTAGAAGAGGCAATATAAACTTGAGAACAGAAATCTAAAAGAACAGAGATCTGGGTTGTACTTACACAGATAAATGTAGCAGGATTGATTCAGAGAATTGTTAAAAATGGAATCATACACTTTAAAAGTAGAAGCATAGATTATAAGAGTAAGGAAGTCATATGTTGCTGCTGTGGCCACAAATGGATCATTCTTTCCAGTCTGGGACCTGCACTTGAGGATTGATATAAAGGCTTTTTGAAAGGACAAGTAAGAGATTTACTTAAATGATTCCAAGAATGAGCACACACCTTACCGCATATACCTGGGTTCTATTCCTAACCTTACGTCTGTCTCTGTGGAATTTGAACAGTTAGACTCAGAATCAGAATCAGGTTTATTATCACTAGCATGTATCGTGAAACTTGTTAACTTACAGCAGTAGCATTTCAATGCAATACATAATATAGAAGAGAAAAACAAAACAAAATAAAAATAAATAAGTAATTCAATTACAGTATACGTATACGAATAGATTAAAAATTGTGCAAAAAGAGAAATAATATATATTAAAAAAGTGACGTAGTGTTCAAGGATTCAATGTCCATTTAGGAATCGGATGGCAGAGGGGAAGAAGCTGTTCCTGAATCGCTGAGTGTGTGCCTTCAGGCTTCTGTATCTCCTACCTGATGGTAACAGTGAGAAAAGGGCATGCCCTGTGTGCTGGAGGTCCTTAACAATGGACGCTGCCTTTCTGAGACACTGCTCCCTGAAGATGTTCTGGGTACTTTGTAGGCTAGTATCCAAGGTGGAATTGGCTAAATTTACAACCCTCTGCAGCTTCTATCGCTCCTGTGCAGTAGCCCCTCTATACCAGACAGTGATGCAGCCTGTCAGAATGCTCTCCACGGTACATCCATAAAAGTTTTTGAGTGTATTTTTGACATGCCAAATCTCTTCAAACTCCTAATGAAGTATAGTCTTGCCTTCTTAATAACTACATTGATATGTTGGGACCAGGTTAGGTTCTCAGAGATCTTGACACTCAGAGAACTTGAAACTGCTCACTCTCTTCTGATCCTTCTATGAGGATTGGTATGTGTTCCTATATCTTACCCTTCCTGGATTCCACAATCGGGTCTTTCGTCTTATTGACACTGAGTGCCAGGTTGTTGTTGCGACACCACTCTACTGGTTGGCATATCTTGCTCCTGTATGCCCTCCATCACCACCTGAGATTCTACCAACGATGGTTGTATCGTCAGCAAATTTATAGATGGTATTTGAGCTATGCGTAGCAACACATAGAGAGTAGAGCAGTGGTCTAAGCACACACCCCTGAGGTGTGCCAGCGAGGATCATTGATCATCAGCGAGGAGGAGATGTTATCATCAATCCTCACAGATTGTGGTCTTCTGGTTTGGAAGTCGAGGATCCAATTGCAGAGGGAGGTACAGAGGCCCAGATTCTGCAACTTCTCAATTAGGATTATGAGAATGATGGTATTAAATGCTGAGCTATAGTCGATGAACAGCATCCTGACGTAGGTGTTTGTGTTGTCCAGGTGGTCTAAAGCCATGTGAAGAGCCATTGAGATTGCATCTGCTGCTGTCCTATTGTAGTGATAGGCAAATTGCAATGGGTCCAGGTCCTTGCTGAGGCAGGAGTTCAGTCTAGTCATAACCAAAGTCTCAAAGCATCTCATCACTGTAGATGTTAGCACTACCGGGCTATAGTCATTAAGGCAGCTCACTTTATTCTTCCTCGGCACTGGTATAATTGTTGCCTTTTTGAAATAAGTGGGAAATTTTACCTGTAGCAGTGAGAGGTTGAAAATGTCCTTGAGTACTCCCGCCTGTTGTTTGGCACAGGTTTTCAGAGCCTTACCAGGTACTCCATCAGGACCTTCCACCTTGCGAGGGTTCACTCTCTTTATAGACATTCTAACATCGGCCTCTGAGATGGAGATCACAGGGTCATCAGGTGCAGCAGGGATCTTCACAGCTGTAGTTATATTCTCCGTTTCAAAGCGGGCATAGAAGGCATTGAGTTCATCTGATAGTGAAGCATTGCTGCCATTCAGCTATTGGGTTTCGCTTTGTAGGAGGTAATGTCTTGCAAACCCTGTCAGAGTTGTTGTGCATCCGATGTCACTTCCAACCTCGTTCGAAATAGTCTCTTTGCCCTTGAAATAGCCCTCTGCAAATCATACCTGGTTTTCTGGTACAGGCCTGGGTTGCCAGACTTGAATGCCACAGATCTAGCCTTCAGCAGACGACGTACCTTCTGGTTCATCCATGGCTTTTGGTTTGGGAATTTACAGTATGTCTTTGTTGGCACACACTCATCCACACAGGTTTTAATGAAGTGGGTAACTACTGCAGCATACTCCTCCAGGTTCGAAAGTGGATCCCTGAATACGATTCAAAGCAGTCCTGTAGGTGCTCCTGTGCTTCCCTTGTCCATACCTTCTTGGTCCTCACTACTGGTACTGCAGTCTTTGATCTCTGCTTATACTCAGGGAGTAGACATACAAACAGGTGATCAGACTTCCCAAAGTGAGGGAGTGGAATAACATGGTAGGCATTCTTCATTGTGCTGTAGCAATGGTCTAGTGTGTTTTTTCCTCTGGTCTTGCAAGTGATCTGTTGATGATAACTCCTATCATGTTCATGACATTCCATGATTCTCCCTGTCATGTGTGGATTTCCTCTGGGTGTTCTAGTTTCCTCCCTCATCCCAAAGACATACAAGGTGGTAAATTAATTGGCCCAGGAAATATTGCCCCTGTTTTGTAGAATTTGGGAGGGGATGATGTGAACGTGGAGAAAATAAATGGGATTCGTGTAGATTAGTGCAAATGTGGAGACAGACAGTCAGTACAGATCTGATGGGCCAAACAACCTCTTTCCATGTTGAATCTTTCAATGCCTCTGTGAGGTAATTTATACCAGCAGAATGGAGAACCTGAGATTGTTCATCTGGGAAATGAAAAGGTTGCAAGGAGGTATGCTAGCAGTTTTAAAATTCTTTTTTAAATAGTTTCCTAGTTGTTAAAATTAATTAGGCAACAGATAAGTTACGTATTCCAGATTTCCTCTTGCAGCTTGGCTTTGGTTCAGATTTCAGAATGTGTAGTCTCTTTTTCATGGCAATTTGGTAAGATACTTACATTAGTCTATTCAAGAAACTAGCATTAAATACACCATCTTTTGGCACTATATATTTATTATGGCACAAGACTGTAATAGGTCCGATATAGTCTTGGAGTAAGGATTAAGCTACAAATTTGTAGCAAATCTTTTTCAGTGTTTGTTAGAAGCATTGCTCATTAACTCTTATCTAGCAGCTAACAGAATAGGCAAAAAGAAACTGTCCATATCTTCATGAAATCCCCTTGTGAATATGAAATTGTGGTGAAATGAAAAAGAAGAAAAAGCTAGCTGCCTGTTATGGGAAGATGGATATAGTCATTGCACTGACAACATGATTGTTTATGAAATGCTATTGGAGCATAGAGAAACCTCTCTCCTTTTAGCATTAGGGAGAAGGGAAGAAGGTTAAGAGACTGAATTAATAATGTAAGCCATTGAAGTGAATTTTCAGAAGGATTAGTGGGGCAATTGAGCAAGACTCTATGCTTCAAAATCCTGCTTTGATTCGTCTAGATCCTTAACAGCCTGACTGGGAATATGTGATAATCAAATCTGAAAACTCCACAAAGGCACAGTGTGACTAAGCGATTTTGTCATTTGTCATTCACAGGGGACTGTAGAAAGATGGCAAGTATTGGTGAAGGAGCCTGTAGCAGAAGTAGCATAACATATAGTACAGTTTGTCACTCCAGGTATCTCTTCCAATCAGATGGAAGCAATGACTAATAATTAAGAAGGAAAATTATTTTATTCATAACCTAAAGTACCTATGTTTGCTTTCATGAAAAAATGTTTTGTATGAGTGAATGAGGAAAGAAATGTTTATCTAACAATGTGCATGACTTCAAGATGCTTCAAATTGCTTTATTGTCAATGAAGTGCAGTAACTTAGGTTTACAAAATGTGACAACCAGAACTAAATATAGAGAGTATAGCTCAAAAGCACCAATGCAGTACCTATTTAGAGACAGGTTGAAGGGTAAGTGTTGGCCATTATTTGTGAAGAATTCCCTAGCCTCTTCAAAATTGTCCCAGGAACCTGGTGCATCTATCTGAGAGTTCAAGCAGAAATTTAGTAAGTGATAATTTTGTCAATATTGCCACACTGAGTTTTGGTGCAGACATTACTTCTGGCTAGGATTTGCTCCATGGCATCTGGATGGAATCTTTTGATGGCTTCCCTCACTGGCTTTAAGCTAGAGCTGGAAACATACAAGCTGATTCCTGGAAGATAATGTCTCCAGGGTCTCATGTTGTGGGAAGCTAAGCAAATTGCCACAACTGCTTATAGTCTATAAGGATGCAATATCTGCACTCCCAACAAATTCAGCTGAGGATGACTTACAGCGGACTGAAACACTTGAACATATAGATATTAAGAAAGAGGATGTGCTAGAGCTTTTGGAAAGCAGTAAGTTAGATAAGTTGCCAGAACCAGACTAGATATACCCTAGGCTACTGTGGGAAGTGAGGGAGGAGATTGTTGAGCCGTTGGCAATGATCTTTGCATCATCAATAGGGACAGAAGAAGTGCCAGAGGATTAGAGGGTTCCAAATGCTGCTGCCTTGTTCAAGAAAGAGTAGAGATAACCCAGGAAATTATAGACCAATGAGCTTACTTTACTGTTGGACAAGTTGTTGGAGAAGATCCTGCGAGGCAGGATTTATGAGCATTTGGAGAGACATAATCTGATTAAGGATCGTCAGCATGGCCTTGTCAAGAGCAGGTCATGCCTTACGAACCTGGTGAATTCTTTCAGGATGTAACAAAACACATTGATGAAGGTAGAACAGTGGAGGCAGTGTACATGAATTTCAGTAGGACATTTGATAAGGTTCCCCTTGTAAGGCTCATTCAGAAAGTAAGGAGGCATGAAATCCAAGGAAACCTTGCTTTGTGGATCCAGAATTGGTTTGCCCACAGAAGACAAATGGTGGTTGTAGATGGTTCATACTCTGCATGGAGGATGGTGTTCTGGGACCCCTCTTGATTGTGATCTTTAGAAATGACATGGATGAAGAAGTAGAAGGGAGAGTTAGTAAGTTTGCTGATGACGCAAAGGTTGGGAGTATTGCGGATAGTCTGGAGGGTTGCCAAAAGTTACAGCGGGACATCGATAGGTTGCAGAACTGGGCTGAGAAGTGGCTGATGGAGTTCAATCCCGATAATTATGAATTGGTTCATTTTGGTAGGTCAAATTTGAAGACATTATAGTATTAATGATAAAACTCTTGGTGGCGAGGAGGATCAGTGAGATCTTGGGGTCCGTGTCCACAGGACACTCAAAGCTGCCCCGTAGGTTGACAGAGTTCTTAAGAAGGCACATGGTGTGATGGCATTCGTCAACCATGGGATTGAGTTTAAGAGCCATCATGTGATGTTACAGCTATATAAGACTTTGGTTAGACCCCACTTGGAGTACTATGTTCAGGTCACTACAGGAAGGATGTGGATACTATAGAGAGGGATGGCCAACCTATTGTGCATGCGCCAAAAGTGGCGCATTGCACCCCAGTGATAATAATAAAAAAGTAAGCCTACTCATGCAAAAAGTATTAACCAAAAACTGATGTGTAGAAAAAAAAATCTATAACAGCAATTCAAGTAGCTTAGAGCTGGAAATGGGTTTTACTGAGAATAAATCTAAAACTTAGCAATTATTTTTAGCGATTTTATTATCTCATGCACATCTTTTGGTGGATGTTATCATCTTTCACATTAATCCATTTTCTTTTTTTTTAAATTTTATTTTTATTTGGATAAGGAATTCACAAGTATCATGTACTTTTTTCACACGTATAACCTTTTCCTTTTTTTATATGTATAAAACTATCATTATTTATACATTCTTAAGTACACATTGAGATGATATAAAAGGAAATTAGACACTTAAATAGTTAATTATGTACAATTATGTTCTAATCTATTAGGCTAAGTAATGGTATTAGTTGTTAAGAAAAATAGTAATAATAGTTTCCATACATCTCTTCTGGACCATTTCTTCTGGTCCAAAATGTTGGGTGTAAGCCTATGTAACAACCATTGTAGGTGTTTATATCCTAACTTATTCATGCTTGCTCCTGCCCCCAGACATAATTATCCAATCCCTATGTACTTATTTACTTAATTTTATCATTTTTTATCCCTTTCCCAAATCATTTCCTTTACTTGTATTAATTCTCTATTTTCCAAAAGAAAACAAAAAACAGTAAACATTTAGACTAGGGATGCTTACGTTAGCAATATTACTGTGTTGATGAGAAGAGCAGTATAAATCATTAGGAGAGTCATCTAAAGTCTGCTCGCATTGGGGTTATATATTCAATCCATTTATTGCAGATTTGATAAATTTTTTCTTTTTGAATTCTCAGGGAGTAAGTCAACTTTTCCATTTTAAATATTTCGAAGATAATTTCGTGCCAATCTTCTAATGTAGGTGGTATTGGATTTAGCCACTTTCTAGAGATTGATTTCTTACTTGCCGCTAAGAGGGCCTGCAGCAACTTTATATCTTCCTTCTGTTCAAGAAACATTACATGCCCCAAATAGAGCGTCTCAAAGTTCAGAGGTATCTGGGTCTTAAGTACCTTAACTAAGGTTCTATGAACACCTTCCTAATATATACTTAATTTAGGGCAATCCCAGGAAATATGAAAATGATTTGCCTCCTTGGAGCCGCACCTTCTCCAACACGTCATGTTTGTATCTTTATATTTTTCCTGATATGGGGTCTTGAAGTATCTTATAATATTTTTCTAACAATGTTCTCTCCAAGTCAAAGAGTTAGTCGAAGACCACTGAAAGCTGCAGATTTTCCCCCAAACCTCCTCTGAAAGTACCAACCCCGGCTTCTTTCTCCCACTTCTCTTTAATATATAATGTGTTTACATTTTTAGCATGGGAGAGTGCATCATATAATCGAGAAACTGATTTACTAGGTATTGAACTGCAAGCCAAATTCAGAATCTTGAAAAATTCTAATTCTACTGTTGATAGGTCTGTATATCTACAACTCTGATTAACATAGTTCCGTACTTGAAGGTACCTAAAAAAGTCATTGTGTTCTAGGCCATGTTTGTCCTGCAGGATTTGGAAACTTTGTAATACTCTTTTATCTATAAATGAGAGGTAGGTTGTAAGACCTTTTTTTATCCATAGTTCAAATCTTTTATCTTCTCTGTTGGGAAGGAATTTGGTATCATATGCACACCATCTGAAGAGTTTTAAAATGTTATTAATTCCACACGAATTAACCACCTTCTGCCATACTTTTAATGTAAGATTTATCCAACTGTTTTTGATTTTTTCCAATTGGGCCATCAATCCTTTGTCAACTATTGAGGCCTGTAGAGGAAAACTGTCAACTAATCCAAATTCTATTTCCTTCCATCTAGCCTTATATTCCCTATTACACCAATATAACAGAGGGGTTATCTATGAGGCATAAAAATAATTTCTCAGGCAAGGAAGAACCATACCTCCTCCTTCCTTCCCTAACTGTAAGGTGTTATATCGAATTCTAGGTTTCTTTCCTTGCCAAATGAAGTGGGAAATCCATTTGTCCCATTCCCTGAATTGATTATCATCCACCTCCACAGGTAAAGTACAGAAAAGATACAGTAACCGAGGAAGAATATTCATTTTTATAGTATTTATCCTTGAATTTAAACTTAAAAAGGGGATAAGATTCCATCTATGCATATCTGCTTTTATCTCTGAGATTAATGGCCCATAATTTACCTGTGACAGCGTTGAAAGATCCTTCGGCAGGGTTATTCCTAAATATTTTAATGATTTAGCTTCCCACTTAAGATCATATGTATCCTGCAATTTTTTGGATGGTGTATAATTTAGGGACATAACCTACGTTTTCTTTACATTTATTTTATAACCTGGTATTTTCCCAAAGTCATCCAACAGTGTAAACAATCCTATAAATGATTTTTCTGGTTCACTCAGATAGACCAAAACATCATCTGCGAATAACGCCACTTTCTGTTTAATCCCTGCCACCTTGATACCTTTTACGATTTCGCTGTGTCTTATTAGTTGGGCAAGCGGTTCAATATATAGCGCAAAAAGGAGAGGAGAAATTGGGCATCCCTGTCTCGTGCCTCTCTCTAACATGAAGGAGTCAGAGAGGTCCCCATTTATCTTAATTCGGGCTGTAGGGCTGTCATATAGAGTCTGAATTACTTTAATAAACTTTTCTTGAAAGCCAAATCTTCCTAACACTCTGTATAGGAATGCCCAACTAACCGAATCAAAAGCTTTCTCAGCGTCCAATCCTACTGCCATTGTCTCTGTCTCGTTCTTAGAAACCTGTTCTAATATGTGTAGAGTTCTCTTTATGCTGTCCTGTGCTTGTCTTTGTTGAATAAATCCAGTCTGGTCTAACTGGATTATGCCAGGTAAAAGCTTTTCCAATCTGCGCGCTAATATAGATGTAAATAGTTTGTAATCTAAATTAAGAACACTAATTGGCCGATAATTGCCACATTCTAGTTTATCTTTACCCTCTTTAGGAATAACTGAAATAATCGCTTCTCTCCAGGAAGGTGGAGTTTCTCCTCTCTGCAAGATCCAATTAAAGGTGTTAAGTAGTAATGGGACTAACTGTGACTTCAGCGATTTGCACCACTCTGAGGTAAACCCATCAGAACCCGGGGACTTTCCAGCCTTTAACCTACAGATGGCCACGTTCAGTTCTTTGGCAGTTACTGGTTCTAATAAACTTTCATTTTGTAAATCTGTAAGTTTAGGTAGATCTAAAGAATTCAATAAACTGTCTATATGGGGCTCATTGGGGGCCCGGGGTTGGGAGTACAGCTCTCGATAATATGTTTCAAAACTCTCTTGAATTTTCCCCATTGTACTCTCCACAAGCTTTGTCTTTGGATTCTTTATTTTATGAATTGTATTGTCTGCTTGTTGTTTTCGTAATTTATATGCTAATAATCCAGCTGATTTACCTCCTACTTCACAATTCTTTTGTCTCAGGTAAAGAAAATTTCTTTGAGTTTCCAATGTATAAATATCATCAATTTCACTTCGCAATTTCCTAATTTCCTGTTTTAGATTTGAATTACTTTTGTTGCTATCTACAAATTGAAGTTGTTTTAATTTTCCTTGAAGGCGTGCTAATTTTTGTGCATTGATGTTTTTCATGTGAGTGGTAATGGAAATAATTTTCCCTCTCAGTACAGCTTTCAATGTATCCCATAAGATCACTGGTGATGTTTCTCCCGTGTCATTAAGGGCTAGATATTCTTTGATTTCTCCCCTTAATCTCTCCATTACTTTTGGGTTATTGAGTATATGTGAGTTTAGCCTCCATAGTGTTTTCCTCATTTTCTGTTCCAGGATTAGAGACATAGAGACTGGGCTATGATCCGACAGATCAATTGTTGCAATATTACCGTTTTTTATCCTGAGTCTATCTGTATTAAAGATAAAGAAATGGTCTATCCTTGAATAGGCTGAATGAGGGAAAGAGTAATGTGTATAATCTTTACTAGTAGGGTGTAATTCCCTCTACACATCTATAATTCCCAACTCCTCGATCAGTAAATTCATTTTCTGAGTCAGAGGTTTATTCTGAGTAACTATTCTTGAAGAATCTAATACAGGATTTAATCTAATATTAAAATCCCCTCCACAAATTACTACCCCTTGAGAACTGACCATTAGGTGAAAAATGTGTCCATAAAATGACCATTCACAACCTGGAGGAGCATAAACATTCAGCAATGTTATTTCTATACCTTCTATTCTTCCTGTAATTTTTACAAACCGTCCTTCTTTGTCTTTAGTCTCTGAAATATGTTCATAATTAAGAGTACTTGATATTAAAGTAGCTACCCCTCTTTTGTGACTCGATTTATATGATGAATAAAATACATGCTTAAAGCCCATTCTTTTTAATTTTCCATGTTCAGATTGGCTCATATGTGTTTCCTGGAGGAAAGCTACTTGTGCCCTCTCTTTTTTCAATTTAGAGGTAATCTTATTTCTTTTAATTGGATTTAAAACCCTATTAACATTATAGGAAATTATTTTTACCAATTCAGTTTGCATTTTTCTCTAGTAGAAAAAAATCACTCTCCTTTTCTAACCAAACAGTAAGCAATCCCGTCTCAACAGTAAACCAAGACATATAACCACACCCTAGACATTTCTGAACGTGTAACATTTGAAAATTTTTCCCGACTTCCCACAGTGAGGCCTGAGCACCGACCCGCCTCAGTTCAGAGGGATAACCTCTATCTTCACCCTGTGTTAGAGGGCCCTCAGCAGTTTGAATAATCAAAGAGAATTTTCTCCTATTTATGTCTCGACCACATTGCTATCATTCAAGTTATTCCGTCTGGTTTATTTTCAGTTACCAGTTTTCATTTTACCTTTAAGTCCGATTTACTCTTTTCAGTCATTTCTCTTAACTAGTCTGTATGCTCTGTACATTCGCGTCTGAATATTTGCAGCTTTTCCTTGTAGTTTGACACTCTGGTTCGTGTGGAATGTCCTCGCCCCACTGACTGCCACGACTTCTGCCGAATCCTCTCCAGTAGCGACTCCGGTTGGGTGATAACTTTAATAGGTAGTCCCCGGTCCGCCAGGTCCGACGTTGCCTCCTCCACCGTAGCGTAAGTTTTTGTCCCTTTGTCGTAAAAGACTCTCAGCCGAGCTGGAAACAGGGTCTGGAATCTAATGTTGTTTTCCTTCAGGACTCTCCGTGTTTCCATATATTCCTTCCCTCTGGCAAGAATCCCCGGTGCGTAGTCGTGGTCTAAACTGATTTTACAGTTGCTCCACATGAAACCTTTCTTTTGCCATGCCCATTTAAGTACCTCTTCCTTCATTCTGTAACTGAGAAATCTGACCAGAATCGATCTGGGCTGGGCGCCTGCCGGAGGCTGTAGTGCCAACGCGCGGTGAGCCCTTTCTATCTGTAGGTCTTTCGCGGCCGGTATATCAAGGTTCTCTCTAAGCAGCTTCTCCACGAAGGGAATCATCAATCCGGGTTTACCTTCAGTTCCTTCGGGAACTCCGTAAATCCTCACATTTCCCCTTCTTGAGCGGCCTTCTTGATCTATTAGTTTCCACTGGAGCTGCTCTTGCAGCTTCAGCATTTCTGCTATTACTTCCTCTGCGTTTTGTAGCTTCTCTTCAATTCCAACAATCTTCGCTTCGGCTTCATCTATCCGCGAGTTAGTTTTTACTATTTCTCCTTTAATATCTTCCAGCTGTTTGTAGTTATCTTGTCAGAACTCGCGAATCTCTCCGAGAATCAAAGACAAAGTCACCGATTCCCCCTCATTATCTCCGTCCTGGCTTGCCGTGGGGGAGCTAGGCCCATCGCCTTGCTGCGTCTCTTTGTGTTTATCAGCCTTCGGAGTGGACTTTTTAATCTTGTTCTTAGACATCATCCTTGCCCCTTTTATTAATATAGTTATGCAATATTAAGTATTTGTCTAAATTCGATTTTGGGGCAGTTTACCTTCTTTTTTGTCGAGAGGCCTTTTCCTTACGCCGCCATTCCCTTGATGACCCCGCTGGCCCACATTAATCCATTTTCAATTTTAAAAAATGTTCAATGAGTCAAACTAGGAAAGAAGAACTTCTGTTCTGCGGGCGTTCCATAACTGTTCAATACACATTTGATACTTGTTTGATCCTGAGGCACCAGACGTCTGCACCAACAGTGCATCACAGGTTTTTGCCAGTCAGTTTACAATTGACACACTTGCGCTACGGAGTTGTGCTTTATTCGTGCTTTGTGAACATCGGCAGTTTTGTACTTTTTTCGAAAATTAAGCCTTGTTTGTACATTCAGTTATCTATCACAGTGCAAAAGAAAATGAGCAAAAGAAGAGCAGAAAGTGATAGTAACCGTGAATTCAATGAACAGTGGGAAATTGAGTTCTTACTTATTGCGGGTCCGTCAGGAAAACTGTCGTGCATTGTTTGTGAAAACACTTTCTCAAAAAACGGAAGACGATCTTAATAGACACCATAACACACAACATTAGACTGACATAGAAGGAAAACTGAAGCTAGTGCTTGGGTCTGAGTTACAGAAAGAATATGTGATTAAGAAAAATGAAGAAATCAAAAGAAGACAAAATACATTTGTTAAAAGAAGTCTCATTAAGGTGAGTAATGTTTATCTTTTTTATATTAAATCAATATATCATGTAAAAATGCTAAATATGTCTACATTAACATATTTTTACAAGAACTGAATGGGGGTACAAGAGTTGTATGGTGCATCTGAACTCGTGCATGAAAAAATTGACGCATGGAATGTAAAAGGTTGGCCACCCCTGCTATAGAGAGTGCAGTGGAGATTTACAAGGATGGTGCCTGGATTGGAGAGCCTATCTTATGAGAATAGATTGAGTGAACTTGGCCTTTTCTCCTTGGAATTATGGAGGATGAGAGGTGACCTCATAGAGATGCATAAGATAATGAGAGGCATTGATCATGTAGATAGACAGAGGCTTTTTCCCAGGGCTGAAGTGGCTAACACAAGAGGGCATAGTTTTAAGGTGCTCGGAAGGAGCTACAGAGGGGATGTCGGGTTAAGTTCTTCACACAGAGTGGTGGGATGAACTTCCAGTGACGGTGATGGAGGCAGATACAAGATGCACTTTTAAGAGACTCTTCAATAGGAACATGGAGCTTAGAAAAATAGAGGGCTATGCAGTAGGGTAATTGCAGGCAGTTTCAAGAGTAGATTACATGGTTTCTAGACTAGATTACTCAGTGTAGGGTCCATGTCAGGCTCTGGGTCAACACATGCCTCCTGTCCCAGAGGTAGAAGGTAGTTCCAATGGAGAATCTTAGCAGGTCCATTCCCATCCTCTGGTTTCACCCGGAAAACTGGTAGTTTTGCCATCTAATGTAAGGTGTAGCCACCCAGCAGTCAGCCAACATATACTTCCCTGATAACCCCAAATTCTTCATGAGAACTCTGTCTCCATGCATCATTTGGGAGAATCTAATCTTTTGATCATATCTCTTAGTTCCTTGATTCTGCCTGGTAGCAGAGACCTCTGCAAGTACATAACCCTTTTGCTATTCCCTCCGCATGTCAGACACATACTTTAGATAGGTCTTATGTGGCAAATCTTCCCCTCCAGTCCCAAAACAGAGGTCAACAGGCAGTCTCGCTTCACGCCCAAACATCAAGTAATATGGTGAGTATCCAATAACTTCATTCTGTGTTCAGTTGTAGCAGTGGACTAGATGCGCAATATGCTGATTATATTTGTTCTTCTTGCTGATCTCCAGGGTTCCAAGCATATCTAGCAATGTTCGGTTGAACCCCTTGGGCGGGGGATCACCGTGAGGGTCATATGGCATAGTCCTCAACTTCTTGACTCCAAGCATGCTCAGCAACTCATGTACAAGACTACTCTCGATCCCAACCCTGATTGCTATGTATACATTTGGGGAGGCCATAATGAACTGAATACTTCTCCCATAACACTTTGGCCACTGTAGACACTCTCTGATCCTTTGTTGGGAAGGCCTGAGCTTATCTGGTATAGTAATAACTGACCAGTAATAACTGAGACATTGTTTGTGTTGCTGGAATCAGGCTCTATGGAGAGGAAATCCATACAGACTAAATCAAACCGGCCTGTACTCTGCAAGTAGAATAAAGGAGTGTCTCTCATAGGCAGTGTCTTCCTCTGAGTACATCAAATATATGACTTACAGTACTCTTTGACCTCGGCTTTCATTCGGGGCCAGTAGAATCGATCTCTGACCGATCAGTTGATCTTGTCAAATCTCAAATGACCTGACTCATCATGAAGTGACTTCAGTACAATCCACTGATACTTCTTGGGCAGAACCAAGTGGGAACGCTGAGGCCTGTCTTGAAGAGACATGACCGGGTTTAGAACCTTGTTCCTCAACTCCAGTTTGTTCCATTCTCTCAGCAGTCAGGGTATGCGAGGGTGTTTCTTGGGCCATATCCCCTTTTGCCACAGCTGACCAAACAGTGTTTATACAAGGCTCACCTTGCTGAGCAGCAACCACATCCTCAGGACTCAGGACTCAACTCAGAGCGGTCTGCTTGCAGTAAGCTTGTGCAACGGCGCAACCAGAAGCTGCCAGATGATCCACAGCTCTATCCTGCCATAGTCTTGCCTCTGATTTCCCCGTGATGGAAAACTGGCACATTGCTTTAATTCCAGGTGCAGGAATGCTCTCCCACTCTGTACACTTCTGGCCATTCACGCAATCGTCAGGACAATGCATCTGCATCAATGTTCCGGCTCCCCAGCTGGTACCTTAGGCTGAAATCATAGGCAGACAATGCTGCCAACCAATGATGGTCTGTGACCCAATGCAGACTGGGAGACCATTTCGCTGAACACCTACGCTCTGTCCACCAGAGAAAGCAGGATCTCCCAGTGGCCTCATTCCCATTCCACATCCCATTCCCATTCTGATATGTCTATCCACGGCCTCCTCTACTGTAAAGATGAAGCCATACTCAGGTTGGAGAAACAACACCTTATATTCCATCTGGATGTTCTCCAACCTGATGGCATGAACATTGACTTCTCTAACTTCCGTTAATGCCCCCACCTCCCCCTTATACCCCATCCGTTATTGCCCATCCTCTGGGCTTCCCCCCTCCCCCTTTCTTTCTCCCTAGGCCTTCTGTCCCATAATCCTCTCATATCCCGTTTACCAATCAACTGTCCAGCTCTTGGCTCCATCCCTCCCCCTCCTGTCTTCTCCTATCATTTTGGATCTCCCCCTCCCCCTCCCACTTTCAAATCTCTTACTAGCTCTTCCTTCAGTTAGTCCTCACGAAGGGTCTCGGCCCGAAACATCGACTGTACCTCTTCCTAGAGATGCTGCCTGGCCTGCTGCGTTCACCAACAACTTTTATGTGTGTTTCTTGAAATTCCAGCATCTGCAGATTTCCTCGTGTTTGCGTTATGGTCTGTGACATCCAATTTTGCCAAGGTCTGGATATAAGTCAATGGGTTGTTGTCCATCGTTACCTTGAACTTGACACCATATAGATAGTCACTTAGCGTAACCACCACAACCCAATTCATTGGTAAGAACTCCAATTTGTGTGGTGGGTAGTTTCGCTCACAGGGTGACAGGCTCCGGCTGACCAAAGCGACAGGTCTCCACCCTGTGCCCTGATCCTGATACAGAACATACTCTTAAGCCCTCTTGGCTGATGTCTGCATGCAAGACATACGGCAAATGGGAGTTTGCAAAGCTCAATACAGACACCTTCATAAGCAGTTCCTTCAGCAACTGAAAGGTCTCTTCACACTTTGTATCCCATCTTGCTCTAAAAGGCTCCGAAGGGCTAAGATAATCTTTACCATTTTTCCTTTCATTTTCCTCTAGTTCTTCCCCAAGGGAGGGTAACCGCACAAAGGCTGACTCAGTGGGTGACTCAGTTCAGAGTAGTCTCTCGTGAATCTCTGATAGTACCCACATAATCCAAGGAACAAACTGAGGGCACTCACATTCTTGGGCCTTGGTTATGTGGTCACCGCCTCTGTCTTTGACAGATCCATCCTGTGAGACTATGTGCCCAAAATAGTTGACAGGCTTCTTGCAGAACTGACACTTGTCCAGTGACAGTCTTAACCCTTCAGCTTTCAGGTGGCCTAACACCTCCAGTAGCCTCGCCTCGTGCTCTTCCAGGGTGGACCTGAACACTATGAGATCATCCAGGTACACTAGCATCTCAAACAGGTTCATATTCCCAGCAGTTTGCTCCATGACATGCAGGAAATTAGCCGGAGCTTCTGATATGCCCCGGGGCATCCTTTCAAACTGAAAGAATCCAAGTGGACATATGAATGCCATCTTCTCCTTGTCAGCCCCACTCGTGGGTATCTGATAATACCCACTCCTCAGGTCCAGTGCTCTGAACCACTTTACTCCATTCAGCCAGGCCTCTGCATTCTCGATCCTTGGAACAGTATACTGGTCAACTCACATTCATATCTTCCTATTCTCCTTCTTCACCACCACTATGGGGGACACCAAGGGGCTCCTGGATTCAGTGATAATCCCAGGTTCCTTCAGCTTCCACTGATGCTGCCAAACACTCTCCCCCTTGGCGGTGGCAGGTGGATAGCCCTTTCATCTGTCACTTGGATGGTGTGGTGGGTCCTCTTGGAACAATCCACATCAAACTTGTCAGTAGAAAAGACACCTTTGAGCTTCAACATGTTCTCTGTCAATCTCCTCTTCCAACTTCCAGGTATCGGGGAGTCACCAAAGTTGAATTATTTGGCTGTCAACTCTCCCTTTCGAAAAGTTGGTCTCTCTCTTGCTTGTCTCACAGGAAAATTAGACGTTACAGTCATCGGAAAAAGGTGTGCTGTTGGCATTCCCCACCTGAGAGTGTTCCTGACAATCATTGTCATCCTGTTCACCTGTACAACCGAAGGCTTCTGCAGTTTGGGCCTCACCAGTACCCCAGCAGTTAAGCATGGCTCCTCTTCGTGGTCTTCCGGAACATCCATCAAGAGGGCCTCTGCATCAGGCATTCTGGGAAATTTAGGGTTTCCTGTCACTCTAGCTACTTCCCCAGGCTGTAACATGATGGGTTTTGACTGGGTGTACCACGTATTTCCTCATTTGTGCTCATCATCCAGTCGAGGATGGGCTTGCACTTCCTCAAAAGCAGCTCTGAACAACGGGTGAATGGATAGGGTTTTCAGAAGGGTCTCTCCAACTTCCTCCTTGCTGGCTCCCACTAGCCTCCTCACAATAGGAGTATTTGATCCCACAAGAAATGAAGCATCACCCTTCTCAACCAGGTCCAGACAAACCAACACTAATGATTCAAAGACCTCAGCTACTCCCACATCTGCCTCTGAAAACTCCAGCTTCAACAACAAATAACCATCATGCGGGTAGTCATCAGTACTAAGGCCCCAGAGCTCTAGGGCGCTGAGGGATATCAATGGTAAATCTGTCAAATACCGATTGTGGAAGGATCTGTACAACAGAATAACCCGAGAGCTTGTGTTAAGTATGGCTCTAGCATAAATACCCTCAGTATGTAAGGATATAATGGAGCTTTGACCTCACCAAGTCTTCAGGAATAAGGCTTTTCACTTTAGTGTTTTCCTTGATACATTGATTAGAACGTGTTCCCTCCCGAGACGCCAGGCTGCTCCCTCACTAGGTCTCTCCAAAGTTTCCCGACTTCTCCTTCTGTTTAAGTAACTGTGGGCTCACTTTCCGAAGGTTTGTCCGTCCTCCACACTCCCACCTGAAATGCCCCTCAACACAGTTGTAACATTCAATACCGGCTGCTCCCTTTTTCAAGGGACTCCATTCAACAGCAGCCCTCTGCTTAGACCGTCCCCTCAGTGAGTCCAGCTCCCTATCGGCTTTGTCATGCCTGGTGGTAGCAGCCACTGATAACAACTGAGATACCTCAGCTCTAAAATCTGACATGAACTCCTGTAACACCCCTGTTTGTGGAACATCCCATTCCAGCAACAGAGGCTACTACCGAGGACTGTATCCTGCTGACGGAGGCCCCCCACTCCTCTGTCACATTTTCCTCCTCTCTTATTTCTCTGATCAGGCTCAACAAATGAGGGAGGTGGCACAACTCATGAGACATTCAGAAACAAAGTGATCATGTCCTATGACTGTGCACCCTTCACCACCTGGTCCATCGTTAACTTATTCACCTCAGCCAGTCGGACGGCCCCCCTATGCCACAAGCAATGCAGCTGTCTCTCGAGCTGAAAAATGTAGGCAGAAAGTTTCTACCCCTTCTCCTGAAACATGCTCCTAAACTCCGTCACAAGCTCCATTGGGCTTCCTGTCGTGCCAAAAAACGTTTCCTAGTACTTGCATGTAATCCGCAGAGGTAGCTGAGGGGTTGTCTGCCTTTAAGGAGCTCACTACTTCAGCAGCCAGATCTTTTAGGTTCTCTACCAGTCACTGTCTTTTTACATTATCAGAGCACTGACACTCACCCAGCATCTGAGAGGTCTGCTCCGGCCTAGTCTCATATTCCTCCTCCCCCTCAGGGGTTGGCTTCACTCCCGAGAATATTCTCAGCCTATGATAACTTTGACTCTTCGCCGGTGCACTTTGCTATTTATCCACCAGGGAGTTAAGGGCCAAAACCAACTCAGGATTTTCACCTTTCACTGGAGGACTCATGAGACATTCCACATCAGACCACTACTTCCTCTTGCTCCACAGAAATGAGAGCAATTTGTCTTTAAAGTCTCAGCTTCTGATTCAGCACCCTTGTCTACATTCCCCTCCTCCCAGAAAGTATGGACAGCCCACAGACCCCCCCGCCTCTCCCAGGGCCTCAGTGGTACCTCACCTTCACTTCCCTCTTCTCTGAAAGTATGGACAGCTCATGGCCCTACCTCACCAGGTACCCCAATGGTTACGTCCACACTATTCTGAGCTAAAACAAAATCTTTGCCCGTTATTTGGTCAAACTGCCACTCCATGATTGTAATTTTCTCTAATGCGTTAACTGTGCATAAAACCCTAATCAACAATTCATCTGGGCTGCGGATATCCATCCCGCTCAAAACACAAGCATTACCTGCAGGTAATCTCTTCAAATCGTGCCAATGCTTAATCCCTCCAGCGTCCATAACCACGTGTCTTAATCACTTTCCCAGACAATCATTTAACACAGGCTTAAACACAAACCCACCTATTCAATTCTTAGGGCAATCACACAGCATTCAGGAAACCCAATCGTGGACAAACCCCTGCAATGAAATCGCTTTTTACTGGGCATCTCTGGAAATGCGGCTCGTTAGCCCCTCGCTAACAGCCATTGGATTCCGCTGTGATGAACCCAACTTCCTCAGGCTTCGTACGTTCAGGATACTACACGCCAAATCCATGAGATTGGGATGTCTCCCGCACCCAAACCCCGGTTTGTGTGAATGCTGTATGGTTTAATGCGCTGCATGAAATAACAGATCACATACTGCATACAATTATAAATGTAACACCCTGGGAAAGGTTTCACTGCTAACGTAATGGTCTTTCTGTCAAAGCAGTGTTTGGGTTATGGTTAGAGATAATGGATGCTTCGGAATGTGAGCTGAGTCTTTTTGTTTGGTGTGGGAGAAGAGAGAAAACGCTGGAGAGAACCGGTCGTAGAATACAACCCAGTGGGGAGATGAAGGTTCGATGGAGTCGAACGGCGAGATTGACTGAGGATCAGTAGAGTGAGTTCCAACTGCTGCACATTTGACTGCTTAATTATAATGGGCCCTTTTTGTTTTTTTTCCTTTTCTTTACTAACCCGTTGGTTAAGATTCATAAATCGTATGCAGTGTGCTGTCGTTTCTGGGCAGTGAATTGTAACAGGGTTGCAAATTACACAGCATCCACATACACCAGGGTTTCAGGTGGGAAAGCTGGTTCAATCTCATGGGTTTGCTAGGAACAGAGTGTGTCTTCCCTAGTGTGGTTTCATAAGGAAGTATATTTGTGAACATTAACTTAACGAAAGAGATAGTCAAGAAAAGAAAGCAAAAAAAACTAGAGTACTCATTATAATTAAACAGTCAAATGGGCACAGGTTGTGGCTCAAATCTCCCAAAAGCCATATTCACCAATCCTCGGTAGACCTCCGTTCCTCAATTCCATTGAATCACGTTTCCCCACCGGATCGAATCTTATGACCGGTTCTCTCCAGTATCTTCTCTCTTCATCTCCTGCTGAAGAAAGACAAAGATCCACCACTGGTGTCAGTCAGAAAATGGTTCCCCCAGCCTTCTCTAGAACCTTCTCCCCATTTTACTCTCCCGATTGGATGACCCACATTCCTAAGCATCCCTTATCTCTAACAGTAACCCAAACACTGCTTCTACAGAAAGGCCAATACATGAAATACCCTATAACGTTAGCAGTAAAACCATTAGCATGTTGTTACATGTGTGTTCACCCCTCATCCTTGTCAATGTTATCCTGATTTACACCTGTTATAACAACTGTTCAAAGATTTAAAAATCAAGAATTATCATACACGGGCAACGAAGGCATTCTGTTCATCTACAGTTTACTAATCAGTGAAATTTATTGTTTATCACTTGGGCCAGTAGAATAATGACATCAGTTATTCTTCAATAAAGGTCAATTATACCAGTACTAAGACATCAATTCAGGTTTAATTTTAGCTGTTTAGGACACCTAGCTAGGGCATACATAGGGTAGAAAGATATAATATCTCTCCCAAAATAGGGGAATCTAAAACAAGTTAGTGTGCTTTAAGGAAAGAGAGGTAAGATTTAATGGGGATGTGAAGGGTAGGTAGGTTTTACCACACAGAGGGTGGTGGATATAGAGAACAGATGCCAGAGGAAAGGTAGACCTATAAGGCTGAAAAGACAGATACATTTTTGAAGTTCTGGACAGTTTTGGAAGTGTCTGGGCTAAGTGCAGGCAAATGAGACAAACTCAGGCAGGTGAGATTGAGAGAGTGAGAGCTTCAAGTTCCTAGGAGTGAACTTCACCTAGGCCTATCCTGATCCAACCACACTGACATAATAGCGAAAGAAAACTCACCAACCCCTCTACTTCCTCAGTAGGCAGAAGAAAATTGGCATGTCCCGTTTGATCCTCACCATAGAAAACATCCCACTGGCTGCATTACGAATTAGTACGGCTCTCCCCATGACCACAAGAAACTGCAGGGAATGGTGGGCACAGCTCAGTACATCGTGGAAACTAGCCCTCCTCCATAGACAATCGGAATTCTGCAGATGTTGGAAATTCAAGCAACACACATCAAAGCTGCTGGTGAACGCAGCAGGCCAGGCAGCATCTCTAGGAAGAGGTACAGTCGAAGTCTCAGGCTGAGACCCTTCGTCAGGACTAACTGAAGGAAGAGATAGTAAGAGATTTGAAAGTGGGAGGGGGAGGGGGAGATCCAAAATGATAGGAGAAGGCAGGAGGGGGAGGGATGGAGCCAAGAGCTGGACAGGTGATTGGCAAAGGGGATATGAGAGGATGATGGGACAGGAGGCCCAGGGAGAAAGACAAGCGGGGGGGAACCAGAGGATGGGCAAGGGGTATAGTCAGAGGGACAGAGGGAGAAAAAGGAGAGAGAGAGAAAGAATATGTGTATAAAAATAAATAACGGATGGGGTACGAGGGGGAGGTGGGGTATTAGCGGAAGTTAGAGAAGTCAATGTTCATGCCATCAGGTTGGAGTCTACTCAGATGGAATATAAGGTGTTGTTCCTCCATCATGAGTGTGACTTCATCTTTACAGTAGAGGAGGCTGTGGATAGACATGTCAGAATGGGAATGGGATGTGGAATTAAAATGTGTGGCCACAGGGAGATCCTGCTTTCTCTGGCAGACAGAGCGTAGGTGTTCAGCAAAGCGGTCTCCCAGTCTGCGTCGGGTCTCGCCAATATACAGAAGGCCACATAGGGAGCACCGGACGCAGTATATCTCCCCAGCCGACTCACAGGTGAAGTAGGTGGATTGAACTCCATCTGCTATTTCTCAGCCCAGCTCTTCATCCCATCAATGCCCCCTTGTAACTATGATAACCTTCTACACTATTCCCAATACCACCAACCTTTATGTTATCTGCAAATTTACTAATCCATTTTTCCACTTCCTCATCCAAGTCATATATAAGATCACAAAACACATGGATCCCGGAATAGATCCTAGAGGATTACTACTCGTCACTTATACACAGGCCGAATACACTATCTACATCCACCCTCTGCCTTCTATAGGAACGCCATTCTGAATTCATGCAACAAGTTTCCCTCATCCCATGCCTCCTGACTTCCTGTTTGAGCCTATCATGGCGACCTTGTCAAACGCCTTACCACAGTCAGTATACACCACCATCAAACAGTTCCCTAGTACACTAAGATGGACAGTTGACCTCACAGTCTAGCTCATCATGACCTTACACACTAATTGCCAACCTGGTCTGCAATTCCTTTGTTACTGTGGCACTTTATTCTGCATTTTGTTATTATTTTACCTACTACCTCAATGCACCATTGAAATGCATTGATATGTATGAACAAATGGAAGACAGGTTTTCACTGACAGGCAATAACAAACCTCTTTACCAATTTATTAATTTACCAATTTAATTTTTCAGTTGGGTTGGCATGAAGAATTCCATGACTTCATCCTAATAACTCCACAATTTATAAATACTCCTTTTTGTTGAAGTTCTCAATGTTCCCAAGCCTCTTAATTGCTGTAATCTCCACCAACTGGATAACCCTACCACCACCTCCCCCTCAAAAGTGTTATATCCCAGCCTCCACTACTGTTATGGATTCTTTGGCAGAATATCTCCACAGCCTTCTTTTTGAAAATTTTGCTTACCATCTTTCTCTTCAACCAAGCTTTCTATCATTTGTTCTATTACCTCCTCGTGGTTTAAATTCAGTTTTTGTGGCATTCTCTGGTGTATTTTGTTTCATTAAAAGTAATGCAAAAATGCATTATTGTGATCAACAAAAAAGAAGCTGGAGGAACTCAAAGGATCAGGCAGCAAATTGGTCAGTTGACACTTCTGATCAAGATTCTTCATCTGGACCCTTTATCTGGCCTTTTTATCATTGATCTTGTGCAAAAGACTATGTCTGTTTTCTGTCAGAATTACCTCTCTCCCAAACACCCTCAAGCTGTGTCAACAATGATGATATCCCACAACTTAGCCTATGTCTCTGACCTGAATCAGATCCAACACTGCTTCTTCCTTACTACAAAGGAGAGGGTTCATCTGAATATCTTCTCCTTCCTTATCTATATTACTGTGTTTCTCTGAGTGTACATTAGCTTAATTTTCTAATTTGTTCCATGTGTTTTTGAACTTCACCAACCATTTTGCTTTTTTGTCTTTACATTGTTTCAAGTCTATTAAAAACCTCACTTTTTTCCTCAGTTCAATCCAAATAGATTCATACTAGAACTATTTGGTGTTTACACTCAGCGTAGGACAATAGTATTCCCATACTTCTCTTCGTATTTATTATCTAACATTCTCCAATACTTGGTAACTAGGAAATCTTGTCTGGTCTTATTTCAATCATGTCTCTGCTAAGGTTACCACATCATAATCCCACGAGCAGCCCACAGGTCAGCAACTTTATAAATTGCATTATAAGCACTGATATACATTTTAATACTGTCTAAACCACTTCTGTTTTTTTTCTCAATATGGCTGCTGGAACTTTTAAAAATATTTCCTATGTTATAATATTTTTTAATGTTCCCTTTGGTTTATTTTCTGCTGCTTGTGATTTCCTAATTCTTCCCAAAGTCATTTAAATCTTCACCTACAGTACTCATTAACCAAAGAGTTTCTGCACAGAGAATTCCAGTCTGAGACTACATCCATGGAAGAGCTAAGAAATAGCATTGGTGGAGTAAAAGGGACAGAGACTTCATGTTATTGCAATCCATCATTGCCCTAAAAATTGATTGACATTATTTACTATTCATCTTTCCCGAACATACATCGGGATTGTATCTGCAGTGAATTTCTAATATACATAGGTACTCTCAAATTAGGGAAAGATTCCATGGTATTGTTTTTGTAAATGACAGATTCTCACATTAGAAGCAATAAAGGAACCAGACTTACAACAAAATTGGTTTCTTAAATGTAACTCATTAAGAATAATCAGAATGTGTGTAAAGACTTCTGATTAAAATTGTATAATTTGTCCAAACATAATATTCAGTAATGTTTAATAGAACAAATCAATCCAGCACAAAGTTGTTGTCAAGGAGCACACCAGATGTGATTATAATTACTTTAGGAATGGTAAATAGTTTGGTTCAATTTTTATTTCTTATTTCAGTGAACTTTGGCAGATTTTATCAAGTTGAATGCAAACTCAAATTTCATTTTTATGTTATAAAAAAATGGTGATTTTTTTTTCGATTGCACTTTAATGAATTAATGATAGCAATTTATATTTACTTCCTACAAAGCGAAACCCAATAGCATGAATGGCAGCGATGCTTCACTACCAGATGAACTCAACGCCTTCTATGCCTGCTTTGAAAGGGAGATTACAACTACAGCTGTGAAGATCTCTGCTGCACCTGATGACTCTGTGATCACTGTCTCAGAGGCCAATGTTAGGCTGTCTTTAAAGAGAGTGAACCCTCGCAAGGTGGAAGATCCCAATGGAGTACCTGGTAAGGCTCTGAAAATCTGTGTCAACCAACTGGCGGGAGTAATCAAGGACATTTTGAATCTCTCACTGTAATAGGCAGAAGTTCCCACTTGCTTCAAAAAGGCAACAATAATACCAATGCCTAAGAAGAATAATGTGGGCTGTCTTAATGACTATCACCCGGTAGCACTCACATCTACAATGATGAAATGATTTGAGAGATTGGTCATGAATAGGCCGAACTCCTACCTCAGTAAGGACCTGGGTCCATTGCAATTTGCCTATTGCCACAATAGGTCAACAGCAGATGCAATCTCAATGGCTCTTCACACAGCTTTCGACCACCTGGACAACACAAACACCTACGTCAGGATGCTGTTCATCGACTATAGTTCAGCATTTAATACCATCATTCTCACAATCCTGATTGAGAATTTCCAGAAGCTGGGCCTCTGCAATTGGATCCTTGACTTCCTAACCAGAAGACCACAATCTGTGAGGATTGATGATAACATCTCCTCCTCACTGACAATCAACACTGGCACACCTCAGGGGTGTGTGCTTAGCCCACTGCTCTACTCTCTATATACACATGACTGTGTGGCTAGGCATAGCTCAAATACCATCTATAAATTTGCTGACAATACAATCATTGTTGGTAGATTCTCAGGTGGTGATGAGAGGGTGTACAGGAGTGAGATACACCAACTAGTGGAGTGGTGTCGCAGCAACAACCTGGCACTCAAAGTCAGTAAGACGAAATAGTTGATTGTGGACTTCCGGAAGGGTAAGATGGACGAAGGAACACATACCAATCCTCATAGAGGGATCAGAAGTGGAGAGAGTGAGCAGCTTCAAGTTCCTGCGTGTCAAGATCTCTGAGGATCTAACCTGGTCCCGATATAAAGTATTGATGCAGTTATAAAGAAGGCAAGATAGCGGCTATACTTCATTTGGAGTTTGAAGAGATTCGGTATGTCAAAAAATACACTCAAAACTTCTATAGTTGTACCGTGGAGAGCATTTTGACAGGCTGCATCACCGTCGGGTATGGGGGGGCTACTGTGCAGGACTGAAAGAAGCTGCAGAGGGTTGTAAATTTAGTCAGCTCCATTTTGGGTACTAGCCTGCAGTTACTGCTGCTGCTAAGTTAACAAATTTCACGTTACAAGCCAGTGATAATAAACCTGATTTTGATCCTGATGTAAAAATTATAACCATTAATTCATTCAGCGTTTTCAGTGCTAGTTGTTATTCTGCATTGGAATATGAATTCAGCAGTAAGTTATTATTTTGTATTGGAAGGGTGGCATGGTAGTGTGGTGGTTTACAGTATTCTCCGACATGGACTCAATTCCTGCCGCTGCCTGTAAGGAGTTTGTACGTTCTCCCCGTGACCACATGGGTTTCCTCCAGGTGCTCTGGTTCCCTCCCACAATCCAAAGACCTTCCGGTTGGTGGGTTAATTGGTCATTGTAAATTGTCCTGTGATTCGGCTAGGGTTAAATCGGGGGTTGCTGGGCATCATGGCTGGGAAGGTCGGAAGGTTCTATTCCACGCTATATCAGAATGAATAAAATTTTAAAATATATGCAGAAAGGTGCTGGAAAAGGGACAGCAATGTCATGAAGGATTGCACCCACTCTATTCATGGACCATTTGTCCCACTCCCTTCAGGGAGGAGGCTACAGTGTCCACATCAGGACTACCAAACGCAAAAAACAGTTACTTTCCCCAGGCAGTAACACTGATCAACTCCTCCACCCAGTGCCCAACACTTATTTATTATTTCCCATCCGTAACCATATGTACAGCCTAGCATCACTTTATGGACATATAATCAATCTATGTATACAAGTTATCTTCAAGAAAACAAACGGACAAGGTAGACTGAAGTAGCAGCAGAACTCGGCAGCCACCTGAGTGACTGAGCAGCCTGTTTCAGGACCACATCGCTCACCTCTGTAGTCCAAGGAAGGTGCCCTAAACATTTTCTAATTCACTCAGTCCTGGTCAGTAAACTGCAATTGGCAGGGATCCTACTTCAGATGTCAAAATCAAGGAAATCAAACAAAAGTGACAAATTGACACATGCAATGTGCGAACTTTAATGAACAATGCCAACTTGGACAGACTAAAGAGAAGAACTGCGCTGGTGACAAGAGAACAGGAGAGGTAGAAGATTGACATCACAGCTCTCTCCATGAAGGCCAAATGACAAAAGCAGGTGGGAGCTACACATTCTTCTGGAGTGGATGCAGCAGCACCAAATGCCGCAAAGCAGGAGTTGGAGTTTCTACCAAAAACCAGCTTATCCAAAAGCTTACCAGTCTGCCAAAAGGATTCAACGATCATCTAATGACCCTGAGGAAGAAACGTAATGTCACACTGATCATCGCCTTCAGCCCGACGATGACCAACCCAAAGACAAGTTCTATGGAGAGCCTGATTCCCTGAATGCGACTGTACCAAAGTCAGACAAGCTCCTTGCTCTCGGAGATTTCATTGGTTGAGTGGGAAGATACCATGATACTTGGGATGGACTCTGAGGGCACTGTGAGGTAGAAAAATGCAACAGCAATAACCTGCTTCTTCTGAAAACCTGTGTCATGCATGACCTGATAATCACTTGCCAAACCATAACAGGACCTCGCTCTAAGCACTGGCATCTGATTGACTACGCCATCACCAGAGAATGTCAGAGTGACAAAACATTTGTGTGGTGCAGATTGCTGGACAGACCACCATCTGATAGTTTCCAAACTTAACGTCCACATCCAGTCCAAATGACCTCCACAGGCAAGGGAATTTGCCAAGAAACTCAGTATCAGCAAGCTGGAATCCAGTACAACTGCAGACCAGCTGGTTAAAAGCCTTCAGTCACTGCTCGCTGATGTTCATCTTGGAGGGCATATTGAAGAAGACTGGGCTGCTTTCAGAGATCATGTTCACTCTGCGTCCTTCGAGGACCTCAGCCATACAACAAGGAAGAACCGAGACTGGTTGAATGAGAATGGTGAGGAGGTAAAAGCTTTCCTACACAGAGCCTATCAGAATGATCCTTCCTGCATCTCCAAGAAGACAGCATTTGCCAATACACGCAGAATAGTTCCAGTCAGACTCAGAAAGACACAAGAATTTTGTCTCTGCAAAAAGGCTGTTGAGACTCAGGGCTACACCGATAGACCTGACTCGAGGAGATTCTTTGATGCTATCAAAACACTATATGGGCCTTGGCCTTCTAGGTCCTCTCCCCTCCTAAGTGCAGATGGCATCACACTCATCACTGAGAAGGCCGAGATTCTGGACAGATGGGCAGAGCATTTTAAACCTGTGCTAAATAGACCATCCTCCATAAACGTGGATACAATTGATTGTCTCGATCAAGTAGACATCAACCATGAGACGGACTCTCTTCCCCAAGAAGAGAAAGTTGAGAAAGCAATAGGCCAGCTGTCAAGGGGCAAAGCTCCTGGAGCGGGTGCTATAGCAGCGGAGGTCTTCAAAACAGATGGTCCACTCCACTGACATTCTCTTCCAGTCCTTCTGGGGGAAGGGTCAGATTGCACAAGTAATGAAAGATGCATGTTGTACAGGAAGACAGGAAACCGTCAAGCATGTGACAATCACAGAGGCATCTCTTTGCTCTCAGTAGCAGGGAAAATCATAGCTAGAGTCCTCCTAGACAGTCTAAGTGCTCATCTGGGATGAGGTCATTTCCCAGAAAGCTTTCAGGAAAGGAAAGGGAACTATCTTCAACGTGATATTTGCTGTGAGACATCTCCAGGGAAAATGCCAGGTGCAGAACAGATAGCTTGACACCACCTTTGATGATCTTCCAAGGCCTTTGACACCGTGAGCTGAGAGGGATTAGGGAATATCATGGTGAAGTTTCGTTGCCCTGGCAGATTTGTCACCATGGTTGAGCAGTTTCATGACAGGATGTCAGTCTGTGTGCCCGATGATGGTGACTGTCCTGTTGCTTTCTCAGTCACAAATGGGATGTGTGCTGGAGCCCACCCTCGTCAGCATGATGTTCAGTGTGATGTTGACTGATGCATTCCAGGGCAGTATCCTGGAATCCACATCCAATACAGGATAGATAGCAAGCTGCTCAACATGTGCACGCTTCACATCATTACTAATGACAAAGAGACGGTGCTGAGAGACTTCCTATTCGCTGATGACTGCACTCTCAACGCAAGCTCTGAGTCTGACATTCAAGACACCATCGACAAATTTTCCACTCTATGTGAAAATTTCATTCTTACCATCAGCACCAAGAAGACAGCAACCATGCACCAAGCAGCCCCATATCCACCCTCTATGGAGCTATCCATCTCGGTGAATGGCCAGCAGCTCTAGGCAGTCGACAAGTTCATGTATCTTGGCAGTACCCTCTCAAGAGCAGTTGACATTGACAACAAGGTCAGCTGCAGGATCGTCAAGCCTAGTGCTAACTTTGTGAGATTACTTGACAATGTCTGCTGGCAAAGAGGATTTTCTCTGAAAGTCTACCACGCTGTCATCCTACCAACCCCCTCTACATGTGCAAAATGTGGACTGCGTACATGAAACATGCACATGGACCAAACAATGTCCACCTGTTATGCCTACGGAAGATCATGAAAATCAACTGGATAATAATTATGTGGATAACCTCACAGTTCCTGACATGGAAGTGCTGTCCAGAGTAGACATGACAACCATCCACACATTGCTGATGAAACATCAATTCAGATGGGCAGGTTATGTCATCAGGATGTCAGACGATCACATCCCCAAGCAGTTGTTCTTCGGGGAACTCTCTACAGAGAAGCGCTCTTGTGGTGGTCAGCAAAAACAATTCAAGGAGATGCTCAAGGCCCTTGAGAGTGATCACATTTCTTGGAACATGCAGCCTTGAATCGCTCATCCTGGCCAGGTTTCTCAATAAAGGTGCCACCAAAGCTGACAAGAATCACAGTGCTGAAGCAAAAGGAAAAAGACAACAGTGGAAAGAATGAGCAGCAGATGCCTCAACTACACTTGCTGCACGTGTGGGGAGTACTTCCTAGACTGGATTGGAGGCATCAGTCACCACCGGACACACAAGTAACAAACACACCCTCCCATGGTTGTCAGTGATCCTCAGCACTTGCGATAGACATGCACACGTAAGTTATGTACTTATATCTATTGTATTTTTTTAGTATTATTGTGTCCTTTATCTTTTGTGTTTTTCTTGTGCTACATTAAATTTGAAGTTACAACAAATTTGTTCTCCTTGCACTTGTGTACAGGGAGTGACATTAAATAATCTGGAATCTTGAAGCTGGATGAGTTGACTCACCTTCACTTCATTACATCGCCAATGCCACTTGACAGGATCAAACTGTTCTCAATGTCATATCATTGTGAAGCAAAGGAAAAGATGATAACACCCTTGTGCAGACACTCATTTATGTGTAATAGTGAGATATCAATCAAAGCTTGAGCTTCAGTTGCTGCATTGAAAGGTCAAATCACCCGCAGGACAAAATGGATCCAAATGGAGAAAGCGATTGGTTCCAAAGTGTTGAAACTTCAGCTGATGGTAGTTTGGCTGCAGTCTTGGCTTCTGCTGGCGCACCACAGGATTTATTTTTAAAGGATTTGATATGCTCTAAGCAGTTGGGTTTTATTGTGTCTTTTTGATCACACAGAGAAAAGCAAAGCAGAGTGAACCTTCTGCTTTAGTTTTACTTGAGGCAATTCTCAGGCAACAGATCTTTAGCAAACAAGGTAACAAAATGTGCAGAACTGTTTCTAACATCAGCAGTGGACTTACAGCACATGAATCCCATTTGATTTTCTCTTTTCCTTCAAAGTATCTTGAGTGACCATTTCAAAGAAAGACAAGATGCATTTTCGCTCTGACATACTATTGATTTTGATTCAATTTCTGCCTCTACACATACTCTGCTTGTAAGAATTAAGTTTCCTGAGTCAATAAATGTGCTGATTAAGATGATAAACAAATAATTTATTGTACAGTGTAATTGTACATATGATTGGCAAAACTTATTGTGTTTTACAAGCAAAAAATCTGTAAGACATATACTTACTCAACAGATAAAGAAATGAAAAGCAGAAAAGCAGGGTTGTTGGAAATCTGAAATAAAAGAAGAAAATGTTACAATAGACAATAGACAATAGATGCAGGAGTAGGCCATTCGGCCCTTCGAGCCAGCACTGCCATTCACTGTGATCATGGCTGATCATTCGCAATCAGTATCCAGTTCCTGCCTTATCCCCATAACCTTTGATTCCACTATCTTTAAGAGCTCTATCTAATTCTTTCTTGAAAGCATCCAGAGAATTGGCCTTCACTATGTTCTGAGGCAGAGCATTCCACAGATCCACAACTCTCTGGGTGAAAAAGATTTTCCTCAACACCGTTCTAAATGGCCTACCCCTTATTCTTAAACTGTGGCCTGTGGTTCTGGACTCACCCATCAGCGGGAACATGTTTCCTGCCTCTAGCATGTCCAATCCCTTAATAATCTTGTATGTTTCAATCAGATCATCTCTCATCCTTCTAAATTCCAGTGTATACAAGCCCAGTTGCTCCAATCTTTCAACATATGACAGTCCTGCCATTCCGGGAATTAACCTTGTGAACCTACGCTGCACTCCCTCAATAGCAAGAATTTTCTTACTCAAATTTGGAGACCAAAACTGCACACAATACTCCAGGTATGGTCTCGCCAGGGCCTTGTACAACTGCAGAAGGACCTCTTTGCTCCTATACTCAACTCCCTTGTTATGAAGGCCAGCATGCCATTAGCTTTCTTCACTGCCTGCTGTTCCTGCATGCTTACTTTCAGTGACTGATGAACAAGGACACCAAGATCTCATTGTATTTCCCCTTTTCCTAAACTGACACTATTCAAATAGTAATCTGCCTTCCTGTTCTTGCCACCAAAGTGGATAACCTCACATTTATCCACATTAAACTGCATCTGCCATGCATCTGCCCACTCACTCAACCTGTCCAAGTCACCCTGCATTCTCATAACAGCCTCCTCACATTTCACACTGCCACCCAGCTTCGTGTCATCTGCAAATTTGGTAATGTTACTTTTAATCCCTTCATCTAAATCATTAATGTATATTGTAAATAACTGTGGTCCCAGCACCGAACCTCACAGTACCTCACTAGTGACTGCCTGCCATTCTGAGTGGGACCCATTAATCCCTACTCTTTGTTTCCTGTCTGCCAACCAATTTTCTATCCATGTTAGTACCCTGCCCCCAATACCATGTGCTCCCATTTTGCCCACTAATCTCCTATGTGAGACCTTATCAAAGGCTTTCTGAAAGTCCAGGTACACTACATCCACTGGCTCTCCCTTGTCTATTTTCATAGTTACATCCTCAAAAAATTCTAGAAGATTAGTCAAGCATGATTTCCCCTTCATAAATCCATGCAGACTTGAACCGATTCTGTTACTGCTATCCAAATGTGCCGATATTTCATCTTTTATAATTGACTCCAGCATCTTCCCCATCACTGATGTCAGGCTAACTGGTCTATAATTCTCTGTTTTCTCTCTCCCTCCTTTCTTAAAATGTGGGATAACATTATCTACCCTCCAACCCACAGGAACTGATCCTGAATCTATAGAACATTGGAAAATGATTACCAATGCATCCACGATTTCTAGAGCCACCTCCTTAGGTACCCTTGGATGCAGACCATCAGGCCCTGGGGATTTATCAGCCTTCAGTTCCATCAGACTATCCAACACCATTTTCTGTCTAATGTGAATTTCCTTCAGTTCCTCCGTTACCCTAGGTCCTCTGGCCACTATTACATCTGGGAGATTGTTTGTGTCTTCCTTAGTGAAGACAGATCCAAAGTACCTGTTCAACTCACCTGCCATTTCTTTGTTCCCCATAATAAATTCACCCGTTTCTGTATTCAAGGGCCCAATTTTGGTCTTAACTAATTTTTTCCTCTTCACATAACTAAAGAAGCTTTTACTATCATCCTTTATATTCTTGGCTAGCTCACCTTCGAACCTCATCTTTTCTCCCCGTATTGCCTTTTTAGTTATCTTCTGTTGCTCTTTAAAAGTTTCTCAATCCTCCGGCTTCGCTCTCATCTTTGCGATGTTACTTAGCATGTTAGCCAGAATCCATAGTTAACTTCTTAGCATTAGGAAAATATAGAAGTTGAATATGCTTTAAGTTGTAAGAGAAGGGAGAGGAGAGGGAAGAATAAAGTGAATTCCTGTGAAAAGATACAGACCAATAGAGAAAAAGTGGTGGTCAGAACAACCTTTGAGGCTTAACATTGAAATTTACAATTTCACATGCCAGTCATAGAAACATAGAAAACCAACAGCACAATACAGCCCTTTCGGCCCACAATGCTGTGCCGAACATGTACTTACTTCAGAAATTACTTAGTGTTACGCGTAGCCCTCTGTTTTTCTAAGCTCCATGTCCCTATCCAGGTGTCTCTTAAAAGACCCTATCCTATCCACACTGGCAGCCCATTCCATGCACTCATCACTCTCTGGGTAAGAACAACCTACCCCTGACATCTCCTCTGTACCTACTTCCAAGCACTTTAAAATTGTGCCCTCTCATGTTGGCCATTTCAGCCCTGGGAAAAAGCCTCTGACTATCCACATGATCAATGCCTCTTATCACCTTATACACCTCTATCAGGTCATCTCTCATTCTCCATCGCTCCAAGGAGAAAAGGCCGAGTTCACTCAACCTATTCTCATGAGGCATGCTCCCCAATCCAGGCAACATCCTTGTAAATCTCCTCTACACTCTTTCTGTAGTTTCCATGTCCTTCCTGTAGTGAGGTGACCAGAATTGAGCACAGTACTCCAAGTGGGGTCTGACCAGGGTCTTATATAACTGCAACATTACCTCTCGGCTCTTAAGCTCAATTCCACGATTGATGAAGCCAATGCAGCATATGCCTTCTTAACCACAGAGTCAACCTGCGTTGTACCTATAGACTCGGACCTCAAGATCCCTCTGATCCTCCACATTGCTAAGTATTTTGCCATTAATGCTATATTCTGCCAAATGGCTGATGTCTCTGGGATTAGTTCACGAGGTGCAAGAAGAAGTTCTCAAATGGAAGAGGTAGGAAACTGTGACTGACAAGCTAAGTTAAGTACTGCATAAAGGTCAAGGAAAGGGCATATAAGGTAACAAAAGTGAGTGGGAAGTTGGATGATTGGGAAGCTTTTAGAATCCAACAAAAGGCAACTAAAGAAAAACTGTAAGAAAGGAAAAGACTAAGTACAAAAGCAAACTAGCAGGATACTATACGAGAGGTTCCTAAGGTTGTCAAGCCAAGGGGTGGTAGTGGGGACAAGCTCCCACTACCTAAAGTGCTCCTGACCTCAAATAGCCTCTGACAACCAAGTTCAACTCCTGGCCTTCTCGTGTGGCTTAGCCTCTAAGCCCGGCGGAACTGTTCCTACTGACAGGAGAAAGGGTGAAGGCGGGTCCTGGTGCCTTAAAACCAGTGCTTCGGGTAGATGGAGCTCATCAGCCTGGGAAGGCAGTCCATCTAAGAGAGGGAAAACTATGATTTCAAACCTCCACTGCCTTGCGGCCATACCCACTCATAGGAAAGGCTTCGGGAGTAAACCCTGAGGACAAATCCGGAGCTGGAGTCCCTAAAGCAATCTGACGTTGCTTTCAGCCTCGCTCTGACAACTCCTGCAACGACACTGGTGCCAAGCTGTATCGGCCCTTGCCCTTCCCTTGGACAACATCGGTGTCGTGGAGAGGGGAGACTGGTTGCATGGGCAACTGCCGGTCTTCCACACAACCTTGCCCAGGCCTGCGCCCTATAGAGGAGAAGCAAGACTCTCGTGAGACTAACGGCTGCCTCCACCATACGAGGGGTGATTGATAAGTTTGTGGCCTAAGGTAGAAGGAGATGAGTTATACAGCTCTCGTTACAGGCACATGCAGTTCAACTCTTTGAGTAATTATGCAGAAAGTTTGAAGTTAATAACTCATCTCCCACCCGAGGCCACGAACTTATCAATCACCCTGATGAGTTATTAACTTCAAACTTTCTGCATAGTCACTCAAAGAGTTGAACTGCACGTGCCTGTAATGAGAGCCGTATAACTGCAAGGAACTAACAAGCAGGATGGACAAAGGAGAGGCAGTGGATGTCACTTACCTGGATTTTCAGAAGGCATTTGATAAGGTGCCACGCATGAGGCTGCTGAACAAGATAAAATTCTAAGGTATGTGGCAAGAATACACATAGATTAAGATGTTAGCTGTCCTGTGCGATCAGCAGTTGGTCTGCAACCTGTCTTCAGGAGAGAGAGAGATAAGGAACAATGGAGCAGCATTTGGAGATGTGTAATGAAGGGACGGGAGAGAGAGCTGTCCAGAGCGGCTCCCCCTTTGAACCCTGAACTGTTTGAAGTGATGGACAGGCAATACCCCAGCAGGGGGATAAAAAGGGACAGGTTCGCTAAGGCGACACACACGACACCCGAGGTAACAAGACCCTGGAAGCAGTGCGCCTCTCACAAGTCGGTGGGAAGCTTTTGGCCGGCTGATCGCGGGATCAAGCCATAGACGCACAGGGTGGAAAGGCACGATCGGCGGGAACCTGGTGTGTGTCCACCCTTGCCTGGGTGCCAGGTTCAGCGCAGGGAAACGATCGTATCTGGAAACGGAGGGGTCACGGTCGGTGACCTCAGATGACATCACAAAGGACTCGCCCGACAGCTGACTGCGGAGGTCTGTGTGTGGAAGCTGTTTTGAATATTCATTCGTTTTGTTCTCTCTCTCCTTCCCCCACACTGTCCATCTCCCATGGCAGCGATTACTGCGAACTGAACTGAACTTTGCGTTACTTTGAAACTGGTCATTTACCCCTAGACAACGATAGAGCTTGATTGATCCTGTTATCTTAATTCTGTGTACATGTGTGTTTATCATTGCCAAACTGTTACATTCATTATCCTTTTGATTAGAGTACTGTGTTGCTTGTTTCTTTAATAAAACTTTCTTAGTTCTAGTAATCCAGACTCCAACTGAGTGATCCATTTCTGTTGGTTTGGCAACCCAGTTACGGGGTACGTAACAGGTATTATAGAAAAGATACTGGCATGGATAGAGGAATGGCTGACAGGCTGGTGGCAGTGAATGGGAATAAATGGGGCCCTTTCTGGTTGGCTGCTGGTGACTAGTAGTGTTCCTCACGGGTCAGTATTGGGACCGCAATTTTTCACATTGATTGTCAATGATTTAGATCATGGAATTGGTGGCTTTGTGGCAAAGTTTGTGGATGATATGAAGATAGGTGGAGGGGTAGGTAATGCTGAGGAAGCAATTCGATTGCAGCAGGACTTGGACAAATGGGAAGAATGGGCAAAAAAGTGGCAGGTGGAATATAGTGTTGGGAAATGTATGATAATGCATTTTTGTTAAAAGGAACAATATTTTCTAAATGGAGAAAAGGTTCAAATGTCAGAAGTGCAGAGAGACTTAGGAGTCTTGTGCAAAACTCCTAGAAGGTGAATTTACAGGTTGAGTCTGTGGTAAAGAAGGAAAATGAAGTGCTTACATTTATTTCAAGGGGAATAGAATATAGAAGCAAGGAGATAATGCTGAGCCTTTATAAGACACTAGTCAGGCTGCACTTGGAGTATTGTCAACAGTTTTGGGCCCCATATCTCAAAAAGATGTGTTGTCATTGGAGAGAGTCCAGAGGAGGTTCATGAGGATGATTCCGGGGATGAAAGGGGTTAACATATGAGAAGAGTTTGTCAGCTTTGGGCCTGTACTCACTGGAATTTAGAAGACGGTGTGGAGATCTCTTTGAAACGTACAGAATGTTGAAAGAACTAGATAGGCTGGATGTGGAGAGGATGTTTCCTACGGTGGAGGTATACAGAACTAAAAAACACAGCCTCAAAATTGAGGGGCAACCCTTTAGAACAAAGGTAAGGAGGAATTATTTTAGCCAGAGAGTAGTGAATCTGTGGAATGCCCTGCTACAGACTGTGGTTTAGGCCTAGTCCATGGGTATATTTAAAGCAGTAGTTGGTTGTTTCCTGATTGGCCAGGGCACCAAAGGATATGGCAAGAAGGCTGGTGCCTGGGGTTGAGTGGGATCCGGAATCTGCCAAGATGGAATGGCGGAGCAGACTCGATGGGCTGAAATGCCTAATTCTGCTCCGTTCTTATGGACTTATTTCTTCAGTAAACTAGTGGTAACCTGTATATTGGAAAAAGAAATGCCAGATTTGCATGCTCTTAAAGATGTGTCATCATTTCATCCCTCATGGATTCATAATAGGCACTGCAAGGCGCAAATTTCAGACCATATTAAATCTATATTTTTGAAATAAATTACCTAACTAACTGAAGTGAATGGCTGAATTATGAAGGGTTGAATTCTTTCAAAGCATCTCCAGGACCAGAAAACGGAATGGAATTATGGTTCCCAATGCAATTATAGAAGATTGCTTAAAGAATAGCTACTGTGTTGTTTGTGTGAAGAACAGCTCATAGCACACGGTAATGAGATATTAGATAAGTCTTTCATGGTACTGAGATCTCAGTGTTGTCTGTCCTCCTCTCACCAACACCTCATTAGATGCATAAAGAAACATAGGGAGATGAATTGTTTATAACTTATTTTGAGCACCCATCTCAAGATTTGCATCATTAAAAACTATTCACCAAGACATTTATTTGACCCCAGAGAAAGACCCCATTTTATTTACTAATTATAAAGGAAGATGTAGCGTTTAAAATTAAATTGTAAGACCACCCTTTATAACTGACATTTGCCTCTAAATCAGTCTGCTTGCCTACACTGGATTTAAAATATGTTTATTAATATTCATAAATATTATTTCACATTGATATTTATTTGGTAAATATAGAAGCTGAGTTCCTTCACTTTAAACCCTGTCACACATGGGACTGAACGTGAGTCATTGTATACTTTTTGATTTTATCAGAACAAAAGATATCTGTATCAATAACTCTCAAAATAAAGATATTGCATTGATTCACCTGTAGCTCTTTCTTTTCTGACTGCGTGGCTTTCCTCCCATATCCCAAAGACTGCTGGTCAGAAGGTCGAACTTCACTGTAAATTGCCCTAATGTGTAGCTGAGCTTCACAACCTGGAGAGAGTTACCAAGAATGCAGAGAGAATAAAAACAGTGAAATGAATGTAGGATTAGTGTAAATGGATGGTTGTTAGTTGGTGCAAGCTTGCTAGGGTGAAAGGCCTGCTTCTGTAATGTAGGATTTGATAACCATCTGTACTAATATTTCCTTGGCTAGGAAAAAGATCAATAACAAATTATTGAAATCAACTATCTTTCACCTTAACACTTTGTCATCCTTACACTACTGAGTCAATCACAGCCTGAATATTTGTCCTGTCTCTTTGCTGATATGAGTGTTGTGAATATCTGAAAATCAAGCATAGAGTATACTGTAGCTATTAAGTGGTGTCACAATAGCAACTTCACACACGACGTCGGCAAGACCAAGAAACTGATTGTGACTAATGGGAAGTCAGGAGAATACACACCAGTCATCATTGTGGGTTCAATGATGGAAATGGTGACCCTGGGTGTCAACATCTCAGAGGTTCTATACTGGTCTCAACACATTGATGCAATCACTGAGAATACATGCCAGTATCTCTACTTCATTAGGAGTTGGAGTGGATTGGGAATGTCACCAAATGTTCCCGTACTTTTCTTCAGGTGTATGAAGGAGATTTCTGACTGGTTGTCTGGTACGGAGCCTCCAACGTACAGGATTACAAGAGGCTGCAGAGATCGTAGACGTAGCTAGTTCCAACATGGGCACAACTCTCTCTATCATCAAGGACATCATGAAGAGGTTGTGCCTCTAGAAGGCAGTACACTTTACAAAGGACTTCCAGCATCAAGAACTTGCTCTCTTCTTGTTTCTACCATAGGGGAGGAGGTGCAGGAGCCTGAAGATCCACTGTCAACATTTTAGGAACAGCTTCATTCATCGGCTTCCCCGCCCCCACCATCAGATTTATGAATGATGGTCAGATCTATGAATGATGCATGAACTCTACCCTGTCTCTTTTGTAAGTTATTTTTGTAACTTTTGGTAATTTTGATATTTTGAGTTATAGAAGATTTCAGCATAGAGACAGTACATCTAGTCTATGCCGAACCATTTAATCTGCCTAGTCCCATTGACCCGAACCCAGATCATAGCCCTACATACCCCTACCATCCATGTACCTATCCAAACTAATCTTAAAAATTGAAATCAAACTTCCATGCACCACGTGTGCTTGTAGCTCGTTCCACGTTCCCCCTCATGTTCCCCTTAAATATTTCACCTTCACCCTTAACCCATGACCCCAGTTGTAGTCCCACCCAATCTCAGTGGAAAAAGCTTGCTTACATTTACCCTATCTATACCCCTCATAATTTTGTATATCTCTATCAAATCTCTTCTTATTCTTCTATGTTCCAAGGAATGAAGTCCAAAACTATTCAATCTTTCCTTGTAAGTCAGGTCCTCCAGACCCAACGACATCCTTCTAAATTTTCTCTGCACTCTTTCAACCTTATTTATATCCATTTATATCTTGCACTATACTCCTGCCAGAAAGCAACAAATTTCATGATATGTGTCAAATTGTTTATAAATGACTTGGATAAGGACATGCAAGGGTGTGTAACCGGGCGTTCATATAACTGTGGATGATACAGAAGGTTGTTGTAGGTTACTACATGATGTTGACAGGATGTATTAAGATGTGGCAGATGGAGTTCAACCTGGAGAAGGGATTCACTTTGGAAGAGCAAATCTGAAGGCAGAATGCAGGGTTAATGGTAGGATACTTAGAAATACGCAGGAACAAAGGAATCTTGGGGTCCACATGCACAGATCTCTCAAAGTTGCCACGCAAGTTGATAGGGTTGTTAAGAAGCTGTTGGCCTTCAGTCAGTCAGTGGACTGAGTTCAAAAGCTCTGAGTTAATGTTGCAGATCTGTAAAACATAGAAACATAGAAAACCTACAGCACGATGCAGGCTCTTCGGCCCACAAAATTCTGCTGAACATGTCCCTACCTTAGAAATTACTAGGGTTACCCATAGCCCTCTATTTTTCTAAGTTCCATGTATCTATCCAAAAAGTCTCTTAAAAGACCCTATCATATCCACCTCCACCACCACCGCCAGCAGCCCATTCCACGCACTGACCACTCTCTGCGTAAAAAACTTACCCCTGACATCTCCTCTGTACCTACAACCCAGCACCTTAAACCTGTGCCCTCCTGTGGCAGCCATTTCAGCCCTGGTAAAAAGCCTCTGACTATCCACACGATCAATACCTCTCATCATCTTATACACCTTTATCAGGTCACCTCTTATCCTCTGTTGCTCCAGAGAGAAAAGGCCAAGTTCACTCAACCTGTTTTCATAAGGCATGCTCCCCAATCCAGGCAACATCCTTGTAAATCTCCTCTGAACCCTTCCTATGGTTTCCACAACCTTCCTGTGATGAAGTGACCAGAACTGAGCACACTACTCCAAGTGGGGTCAGATCAGGGTCCTCTAGAGCTGCAGCATTACTTCTAAGCTCTTAAATTCAATTCCACGATTGATGAAGGACAATACACCATTACACCTTCTTAACCACAGAGTCAACCTGCGCAGCTGCTTTGAGCATCCTATGGACTCAGACCCCAAGATCCCTCTGATCCTCCACACTCCCAAGAGTCTTACCATTAATACTAATTCTGTCATCATATTTGGCCTACCAAAATGAACCACTTCACACTTATCTGGGTTGAACTCCATCTGCCACTTCTCAGCCCAGTTTTGCATCCTATCATTGTCCTACTGTAACCTCTTACAGCCCTCCACACTATCCACAACACCCCCAACCTGTGTGTCATCAGCAAACATACTAACCCATCCCTCCACTTCCACATCCAGGTCATTTATAAAATTCACAAAGAGTAAGGGTCCCAGAGCAGATCTCTGAGGCACACAACTGGTTACCGGCCTCCATGCAGAATATGATTCGTCTACAACCACCCTTTGCCTTCTGTGGGCAAGCCAGTTCTGGATTCACGAAACAACGTTCCCTTGGATCCCATGCCTCCTCACTTTCTCAATAAGCCTTGCACTGGGTACCTTATCAAATGCCTTGCTGAAATCCATATACACTACATCTACTGCTCTTCCTTCATCAATGTGCTTAGTCACATCCTCAAAAAATTCAATCAGACTCGTAAGGCACGACTTGCCCTTGACAAAGCCATGCTGACTATTCCTATTCATATTATACCTCTCCAAATGATCATAAATCCTGCCTCTCATGATCTTCTCCATCAACTTACCAACCACTGAAGTAAGACTCACTGGTCTATAATTTCCTGGGCTATCTCTACTCGCTTTCTTGAATAAGGAAACAACATCCGCAACCCTCTTATCCTCCGGAACCTCTCCCATCCCCATTGATGATACAAAGATCATCACCAGAGGCTCAGCAAGCTCCTCCCTCGTCTCCCACAGTAGCCTGGGGTACATCTCATCTGGTCCTGGGGACTTATCCAACTTGATGCTTTCTAAAAGCTCCAGCACATCCTCTTTCTTAATATCTACATGTTCAAGCTTTTCAGTCTGCTGCAAGTCATCACTACAATCACCAAGATCCTTTTCCATAGTAAATACTGAAGTAAAGTATTCATTTAGTACCTCTGCTATTTCCTCTGGTTCGATACACACTTTCTCACTGTCACACTTGATTGGTCCTATTCTTTCACATCTTATCCTCTTGCTCTTCACATACATGTAGAATGCCTTGGGGTTTTCCTTACTCCTGCCCACCAAGACCTTCTCATGGCCCCTTCTCGCTCTCCTAATTTCCTTTTTAAGCTTCTTCCTGTTAGCCTTATAATCTTCTAGATCCCTAACATTACCTAGCTCTCTGAATCTTTTGTAAGCTTTTCTTTTCTTCTTGACTAGATTTACTACAGCCTTTGTGCACCACGAGCTTTACCGTACCATAGCTTCCCTGTTTCAATGGAACGTACCTATGCAGAACTCCACGCAAGTGTCCCCTGAACATTTGCCACATTTCTTCCATACCTTTCCCTGAGAACATCTGTTCCAAATTTTTACGCTTCCAAGTTCCTGCATGATAGCCTCATAATTCATCTTACTCCAATTAAACGCTTTTCTAACTTGTCTGTTCCTATCTGTCTCCAATGCTATTGAAAAGAGATAGAATTATGATCACTATCTCCAAAATGCTCTCTAACAGAGAGATCTGACACCTGACCAGGTTCATTTCCCAATACCAGATCAAGTACAGCCTCTCATCTTGTAGGCTTATCTATATATTGTGTCAAGAAACCTTCCTGAACACCCCTAACAAACTCCACCCCATCTAAACCCCCTGCTCTAGGGAGACGCCAATCGATATTTGGGAAATTAAAATCTCCCACCACGACAACTCTGTTATCATTACACCTTTCCAGGATCTGTTTCCCTTTCTGCTCCTCGATATCCCTGTTACTATTGGGTGGCCTATAAAAAACACCCAGTAGAGTTATTGACCCCTTCCTGTTCCTAACCTCCACCCACAGAGACTCCGTAGACAATCCCTCCATAACATCCACCTTTTCTGCAGCTGTGACACTATCTCTGATCAACTGTGTCATGCCCCCACCTCATTTGCCTCCCTCCCTGTCCTTTCTGAAACACCTAAAACCTGGCACCTGAAGTAACCATCCCTGTCCCTGAGCCATCCAAGTCTTTGTAATGGCCACCACATCATAGCTCCAAGTACTGAACCACGCTCTAAGCTAATCCGCTTTGTTCACAATACTCCTTGCGTTAGAATAGACACATCTCAAACCGTCGGTCTGAGTGTGTCCCTTCTCTATCGTCTGCCTATCCTCCCTCACACACTGTCTCCAAGCTTCCTCTATTTGTGAGCCAACCGCCTCTTCCCCAGTCTCTTCAGTTCGGCTCCCACCCCCAACAATTCTGGTTTAAACTCTTCCCAGTAAAACCTCCCCGCCAGGATATTGGTCTCCCTGGGATTCAAGTGCAACCCGTCCTTTTTGTACAGGTCACACCTGCCCCAAAAGAAGTCCCAACGATCCAGAAATCTGAATCCCTGTCCCCTTCTCCAATCCTTCAACCACACATTTACACTCCACCTCATTCTATTTCTATACTCACTGTCATGTGGCACCGGCAGTAATCCCGAGTTTACTACCTTTGCGGCCCTGATTCTCAGCTTCCTTCCTAACTCCCTGTAGTCCGTTTTCAGGACCTCTTCCCTTTTCCTACTTATGTGGTAGGTACCAATATGAACCACGACCTCTGGCTGTTCTCCCTCCCACTGCAGGATATCGTGGACGCAATCTGAAACATCCTGGACCCTGTGTCTACAGAATCGCCTGTCAGACCCCCTAACTATAGAGCCCTGTTGTGGTTGCGGGAGGTTGAGGTGAGGGCAGAAGTGTGGGAAATGTAGGAGTACATCCTACATCCGGGATACATCCCATGCCCTCCACCTCTTCAATAGCTTCCAGTTCCCCGGTCCCAACCGCTTCATTTTTACTATGGATCTCCAATCCTTATACACCTCCATTCCCCATCAAGAAGGCCTCAAAGCCCTCCGCTACTTCCTGGATAATAGATATCACCAGTTCCCCACCACCACTACCCTCCTCCTGTTGGCGGAACTGGTTCTCACACTTAATAACTTCTCTTTTGGCTCTTCCCACTTTCTTCAGACTAAGGGTGTAGATATGGGAACTTGCATGGGGCCCAGCTACGCCTGCCTCTTCGTTGGTTATGTGGACAGTCTGTGCTCCGAACCTGTTCTGGTACTGCTCCCCAACTTTTCCTTCGGTACAGTGATGACTACATTGGTGCTGCTTCCTGCACCCATGCTGAGCTCGTCAATTTCATCGACTTTACTTCAAACTTCTACGCAGTCCTCAAATTGACTTGGTCTATCTCGGACACTCTCTCTCCTTTCTCGATGTCTCGGTCTTCATCTTTGGAGACAGACTGTACACTGACATCTTCTACAAGCCCACTGACTCTCATAACTACCTCAACTATACCTCTTCCCACCCCGCCACATGCAAAAATGCCATTCCCTATTCCCAGTTCCTCCATCTCCGCCGCATCTGCTCCCAGGATGAGGCTTTCCATTCCAGGACATCTTAAATGTCCTCTTTCTTTAAGGATCGTGGTTTCCCTTCTACCGTCATCAGTAATGCCCTCACCCGCATCTCCTCCATTTCCCGCACTTCGGCCCTCACCCCATCCTCTCGCAACCACAACAGGGACAGAATTCCCATTGTCCTCACCTACCACCCCACCAGCCTCCGGATCCAGCACATTATCCTCCACAACTTCCACCACCTTCAACAGGACCCCACTACTAAGCACAACTTTCCCTCTCCACCCCTCTCCGCCTTCCACGGGGATTGGTCCCTCCATGACTCCCTGGTCCACACGTCCCTCCCCACGGATCTCCCACCTGGCACTTATCCCTGTAAGCGTAAGTGCTACACCTGTCCCTACACCTCCTCTCTTGCCACCATTCAGGGCCCCAAACAGTTCTTCCAGGTGAGGCAACACTTCACTATTGAGTCTGTTGGGGTCATCTATTGCATCTGGTGCTCCCAGTGCGGCCTCCTCTTCATCGGTGAAACCAGACCACTTCGTCGAGCACCTCCACTCCGTCCGCTACAACAGACAGGATCTCCCGGTAGCCACCCACTTCAACTCTGCTTCACATTCCCGTTCAGATATGTCCATACATGGCCTCCTCTACTGCCATGATGAGGCTAAACTCAGGTTGGAGGAGCAACACCTCATATACCGTCTAGGTAGTCTCCAGCCCCTTGGTATGAACATAGAATTCTCCAACTTCCGGTAATTCCCTCCCCCTCCCTTCCTCTATCCCTATTTCACTCTGCTCCCTCCCCCAGCTGCCTATCATGTCCCTCATGGTTCCGCCTCCTTCTACTACCCATTGTTTTCCTGCTACCCCTCCCCCACCCCTTTGTCTTTCAAATTACTGGTTTTCCAACTAAACCTACCAGCCTTCTTCAAACCCTCCCCCACCTTCTTTTGTCAGTCCTGACGAAGGGTTCCGGCCCGAAACGTCGACTCAACGTTTCCACTGATGCTGCCTGACCTGCTGAGTTTCTCCAGTGTGTTGTGGATATTTTAAAGGTGATTGGAGGAAAAGTATATAGGTTCTATATGTCACTGATAAATAAACATGATTCTGATTCTGCGTTTACCTGATTTTCATTGGGTAATATAAGGAGAAATGTTGCATTTGAAGTGGAGGTGAAAGAATTGGATGCAAAGATCAGGACACTATCTTTGACTGCACTGTTTGTGAATGCATGCATGCTTACTCTAGGGTTGGGAAATCAAGAACTAGAGGACATAAAGAGGGGAGGAATTTAATAGGACCCTGAGGAGCAGCTTTTTCCTCTGTGGTGTGGTCTGTATATGAAATGAAGTACCAATAGGGTAAAATAGGGTGTTTTAAGAGACTCTTAGATAGATTATAAATCAGAGCATTGAGTATAGGAGTTGGGATGTACTGTTGAAATTGTACAAGGCATTGGTGAGGCCAAATTTGGAGTAATGTGTACAGTTCTGGTCACCGAATTATAGGAAAGATGCCAGCAAAATTGAGAGAGTACAGAGAAGATTTACTAGAATGCTACTTGGGTTTCATCTCCTAAGTTACAGAGAAAGGTTGACCATGTTGGGTCTTTATTCTTCGGAGTGTAGAAGATTGAGGAGGGACTTGATAGAGGTATTTAAAATTATGAGGGGGATAGATAGAGTTGACGTGGATAGACTTTCTCCATTGAGAGTAGGGGAGATTCAAACAAGAGGACATGAGTTGTGAGTTAAAGGGCAAAAGTTTAGGGGTAACATGAGGGGGAACTTCTTTACTCAGAGAGTGATAGCTGTGTGGAACGAGCTTCCAGCAGAAGTGGTTGAGGCAGGTTCGATGTTGTCACTTAAAGTTAAATTGGATAGCTATATGGACAGGAAAGGAATGGAGGATTATGGGCTGAGTGCAGGTCGGTGGGACTAGGTGAGAGTAAGAGTTCGGCATGGACTGGAAGGGCAGAGTGGCCTGTTTCTGTGCTGTAATTGGTATATGGTTATATGGTTACATGGAGCTTAGAAACATAGAGGGCTATGCGGTAGGGAAATTCTAGGCAGCTTCTGGAGTAGGTTACATGGTCGGCACAACATTGTGGGTCAAAGAGCCTGTAATACACTGTAGGTTTCGATGTTTACCGGATGAAGTGCTGGGCTAGGAACATCAACAACATTTTAAAGGAACTTAGGCAGGTACATGCGTAGGGACAGTTTTTTAGGGATATAGGTTGAACATGGGCAATTGAGCCAAGCATAGATGGGCCAGCTCTGGTCAGCATTAACCATTTGGCTGAAGGGCCTGTTTCCATGCTTTGTGGCTATGTAATTTAACCGTCCAGTCATTAGAAGGAATCGTGGTCAAATTCAGAGTATTGCAAACTGGAATGCAGGGTTACCAGTCCTGACAAATGAGGATGTTCCTCACATTGGCTAGTAACAAATGAAATGGGAACAAAAGTAGGCATTAGACCGTTAAGCGTGCTCCACCATTCAATAACATCTTGGTTGATCTATGCAATTATTTCCTGATTTTCATGGAATCCAAAGATCTATCATTCTCCATATTGAGTATACTTAGTGACGAAAAATCACAGTTATTCATGGATAAGGTTTTCAGATTCATAACCTTTCAAAAAACAGTCCTTTCATCTCTGAAATTGGTGAGATTTGCCTGGTAGTGCTGGACACTTCAGCCGGGGAAATCCCCTTCCATCTTTTATATTTCAATGACATTTCTTCTCAATCCTGTGGACTCTTGAGGATTACAGCTCAAATTTTTCAATGTCTTCTCAAAAGACAAAGCTTCTCATCCCAGGAATGAATCAGTAAGATTTCCTCACACTACCTTTAAGGCAAGCCCACGTTTCTTCAGGTTAGTGCACCATTGTTGCACAAAGTACAGATATGGTCTCACAAGGTTTGCAGAGCACTACAGTGACATGGTTCCACAATCCTGGACTTTAAAACATTTCTACTCTTGGACATCACTCAGATTGAAAAAAGGATACATTTTTCTGTTCACAAGAGATTCTGCAGATTCTGGAAATACAGAACAACACACACAAGTCCTGTTAAAGGGTCTCAAGCTGAAATGCTGACTGTTTATTCCGCTCCATCAATGCTGCCTGACCTGTTGAGTTCCTTCAGCATTTTGAGTCTGTTATATTTTTCTGTTCCCCGTTTTAGTCAACTCATTTATTACAATGATTCTGATGAAGGAACAGCAATTATAAAGGAGATTGGACAAATGCTTTCTATTCCTTAGAGGACAACGTTGGATATCTAAGTATATATTTAGGCAATTTGCTGTGAACCTTGGTGCTATTAGCTCATGGATCTCCATTGTATTCCACTCAAAAGCATTGATCTTTTTGAAGCAAGATATAATCTGAATGCAGAATTCTATTATTGTTCCGACTGAACTTAACAGTTATCCTTTAGTTCAGATTTTAGTATTCCAGGTTAGAGATCCTTTTGGTTTGAAGTTGACATTACACATATTGGGTGTCACAGTACTATAGTGGTTAGCATGATGTTGTTACAGCTCAGGGTTTTGGAGTTCAGAGTTCAAATCCTGCGCCAACTGTAAGTAATTTGTATGACCTCCCTGTGAATGCAAGGGTTTCCTCCAGGTGCTCCAGTTTCCTCCCACATTTCAAAGCCGTACCAGTTAGTAGATGAATTGGTCATTGTAAATTGTCCTGTGATTAGGCTACGGTTGAATAGCTGGCTTGCTGGGTAGTGCAGCTTGTTGGGTCAGAAAAGCTGCTCCATTCTGTATCTCTAAATTAAATAAATATAAACTAACTAGTTATAAATTCAGATTAAAGAAATTACTGCGTCATACAAGGATTGTAAGTGGACATGAGTTTGCTCATTCCTCTGATGAGAAATAAGAACAAGATAGCAAATTTCTCAGAGCTATGGCTTGTATTGTGACTGTCAAGCTCTCCATTTCCAACTTGTCTTATAGAAAACTGGGGACAGGGATATTCAGTGTCACAGAAAGATATTGCACAGGAACAGTTTCCCTGGCCTACTGAATCCACACTGATAACAACCTTCAGTTTGCACTCATTCTACATTCAGTACATTTTTATTTTCTATAAGTTTTTGCCAACTCATGGCAGCTTCTCCCTTTCATTATCCACTAGTTAACTGGCCTATCAGTATGTCTTTGGGAGCCACAGCAATCTCCACACGGTCAGGACCCAAGGTCAAAACTGAAGCTGGTTTCTGGTACTGTGAGGCAGTGGCTCTACTAGCTACATAAGTCTGCCAAACATTTAATTCATCAAATTTCTCAGGAATCATCTAACTACCGATAGCATTCATTAATCTATACATTAAAAAAACAAGATTGGTTTGAAAATATTAGACAATGTTATATTCTGATTACAATATTATAACCTTGATTTTGCATCATTTTTTACAAATGGAAATACAATGAAGTGGAGTTGTGGGGATTCTATTCTGCCTCATACAAAAGCAATACTCCAGAATTTTTATGACAAACTAGAAATAGAGACACCATTAATATGAAGCCTGAGATTGCATGAGTATAATCTTATCATGGTTTGAGGCTTGCCTTGCTGTTAAGCCTACTACCCTCTGATTGATTCCCTGTTTTTTACCATGGAGCAGCATACCATTTAAAAAAAAATATTGTAGTATTACAAGTATTAGAATAAGAAAGATAAACAATTATTTCACAGATGTGTGTGTACCTCTATCTAAAAACTGGATTTTTTTAAACAGCTGCCAGTCTTAAGAAACATCCTCCACCAAAAGTAATTAACCTCTGCTTGTCCTCAGGGTGTTCCCATTTGTAGCCATTAAATGTGCTCCCAGAACAGATACACCAGAGTACGTTTCATTTGAAAAGATACACCAGAGAATGTTTCACCCGAATTTGGAAACAGAATAATTCATGTCATAAAAGTAACAGCAGCTGCAGGAAATCCAAATGAATAACAAGAGATACTGTACTAGAAAAGCTCATCAGTTAAAATACATCAGGAGAGATGGAGTTAAATTTATCAGAACTGGTTTATGGTATATGTCTGTCAATACCGAATATCAACTAAATTAATTTGCACAATCTCATAGGGGAACTACAGGTTAAATTAACTGACATTAGTAATTCAGTTTTATGAAAAATTGCCTTTCCACAGGGGCCAGAGGTCTCACTCTCCTGTCAGGGTAACAGTAAGTGAGTGTGTAAAGCATTCCCAGGTAGAGGGCTATCGCCAAAACCCATAGGTTATCAGGCTTAAATCAAAGGAACCAAGGAAAAAACACCTGCTGGGAATTTCCACCCACTTCTGAAGATTAAAGTTGATGGTATTATATAACTTCTAAATTTACAGAAGCACACACAAAATGCTGGAGTAACTTAGCAGGTCAGGCAGCATCTCAAGAAATGAATAAACAGTAAATGTTTCGTGCCGAGACCTCTCATCAGGACTGGAAGGAAAGGGGGAAGATGCCAGAAAATGTGGGGGAACGGGGAGAAGGGCAAGCTTGAAGGTGATAGGTGTAGCCAGGTGGGTGGGGGAGGGGTGAAGAAAGAAGCTAGAGGTAATTGGTGGAAAAGGCAAAGAGCAGGAGAAAAAGGAATCTGATAGGAGAGGAGAGTGGACCATGGCAGAAAGGGAAGGAGGAGGGGCACCAGGGAAAGGTGATAGGTAGGTGTGTAGAAGAGGTAAGAAGCCAGAGTGGGTGAATGAAGAAAGGAGGAGAGGAAAATCACCAGAAATTGAAGAAATTGATGTTCGGCACCAGTGACCCCTGTTTCCATCCAGGGGGTCAGTGTGGACATGGTGGAGGATAGGAATTGACAATAAACTGGACTGGTCAAAGAACATTGAGGCTGTCTACAAGAAGGGTCAGAGGAGACTGAGGTCCTTTAACATCTGTCGGACGATGCTGAGGATGTTCTACGAGTCTGTGATGGCCAGTGCGATCATGTTTGCTGTTGTGTGCTGGGGCAGCAGGCTGAGGGTAGCAGACACCAACAGAATCAACAAACTCATTCGTAAGGCCAGTGATGTTGTGGGGATGGAAATGGACTCTCTCACAGTGGTGTCTGAAAAGAGGATGCTGTCCAAGTTGCATGCCCTCTTGGACAATGTCTCCCATCCACTACATAATGGACTGGTTGGGCACAGGAGTACATTCAGCCAGAGACTCATTCCACCGAGATGTAACACAGAGCGTCATAGGAAGTCATTCCTGCCTGTGGCCATCAAACTTTACAACTCCTCCCTTGGCGGGTCAGACACCCTGAGCCAATAGGCTGGTCCTGGACTTATTTCCTGGCATAATTTACATATTACTATTTAACTATTTATGGTTTTATTACTATTTAATTATGTATGGTGCAACTGTAATGAAAACCAATTTCCCCCGGGATCAATAAAGTATAACTATGACTATGACTATGAATATTTCATCATGTTGGAGGCTACCTAGGCAGAATATGAGGTATTGCTCCTCCAACGTGAGAATGGCTTCATTGTAGCAGAAGAGGAGGCCATAGACCAACGTATCTGAACGTGAATGGGCATTGGAATTAAAATGGTTGAATACCGGGAAATTACACTTTTTGTTGGTGGAGCAGAGGTGTTTGAGAAATCTATGTTGGGTCTCACCAATGTAGAGATGCCCGTATCAAGTGTACTGTATACAGCGGACAGACTCAGCAGATTCACAGGTGAAGTGCTGTCCCACCTGGAGGAACTGTTTGGTTCCTGAATGGAGGGGAGGAAGGAGGTAAATGGGCAGGTGTGGCAATTCTGCCACTTGCAGGGATGAGTGCCAGGAGGGTGAGCAGTGGGGAGGGACGAATATACAAGGGAATCACAGAGGGATGGGGATGGGGGGGGGGGAGATGTGTTTGGTGGTAGGATCCCATTGAAGATGGTGGAAGTTACAGAGAAATATGCATTGTATGTGGAGGTTCATGCAGTGGTAGTCCAATCCCAGTTGTAGGGAAACAGTGAGATCAGCTGGAGGTGGAGCACTGATCCCAGTGGAAAGAGTGTGCTGGCATTTCTGTGGGCTGTATTTCTCAAGGAGATGCTGGGTTGTGTAGTGGGAGAGAGATTACAAAAGGAATGAGGGGGAAGTCGTGACATTCTGCCCACCACAGTTCACAAGGAGATGCTGGATTGTGTCGTGGGAGAGAGAGTCAGAAGAAGCGAGCAGGGTCATTTGGGACACCTTGCTGCCGCAGTTCCCGAGGAGACATCGGATTGTGTGTAAATGTACACTCGTTGAGGGCCAATAAAAAGAAGTTAGGTTTAAGCAGAGCAGGTATTGGTGGTGTGGGCCACTGTTAGAGCGGTGAGTTTTGTCTTTGGCTCACAGAGGCTCTGGTAAGGAGAGTTGAGGGCTAAGGTTAGATTTTTTTCCTTTAATTTTTCTTTCTCTCTTATTGCACAGTTAGAGCAGTGATGATGCCAGACAGGATGGTGGAATGTTCCTCTCGCGGGATGTGGGAAGCTAAGGAGACCTCTAGCGTCCCTGATAACTACACCTGCAATAGATGCATGAAACTGCTTCTTCCTTCAAACCGTTTTAAGGACCTGGAGGTAGAACTGGATGTACTGCACTTTCGATCATTCAGGAGGCTGAGGGGGTGATCAACAAGACTTGCAGGGAGATTGTTACTCCCAAGGTACAAGACACAGGTAATTGGGTGACTACTAGGAGGAGGAAAGGGGGTAGACACCCAGTGCAGAATGCTCCTGTGGCCATTCCTCTCAAAAGCAAATATACCTCTTTGGATATGGTTGGAGGAACGACCCACCAGAGGAAAGCCACAGTGGTCAACTCTCTGGCAATGAGTCTGAAGCCTGGTCCCAAGATCAGGTATATCTTGGATCAAGACCACAGCATTCCTAAGTGGGAGGGTGAGCAGCCAGACATCATGGTCCATGTAGGTACCAGTGGCATAGGAAGGAAGAATGACGAGGTTCTTCAAAGTGAGTTCAGCGAGTTAGGTGCTAAGTTAAAGGTCAGGAACTCCAGGGTTGTGATCACAGGATTGCTACTCAAGCCACGTGCTAGTGAGGCCAGAAGTAAGAAGATGATAGAGTTTAACATGTGGCTAAGGAAATAGTGCAAGAAGGGTGGCTTCAGATTTTTGGATCATTAGGCTCTCTTCCAAGGAAGGTAGGATCTATACTGAAGGGAGGGTTTGCTCCTGAACTGCTGGTGGTGGACTGATATCCTTATAGTAAGGATTGCTGTACGTGTGGGCATGTGGTCAGGTGGTTAAGGCATTGGACTAGAGGCCTGAAGGTCGTGAGTTCGAGCCCCAGCCGAGGGAATGTGTTGTGTCCTTGAGCAAGGCACTTAATCACACATTGCTCTGCGATGACACTGGTGCCAAGATGTATAGGTCCTAATGCCCTTCTCTTGGACAACATTGGTGTCGTGGAGAGGGGAGACCAGCATCTTCCATTATATCTTCCATACAACCTTGCCCAGGCCTGCACCCTGGACCCTTTCCAGGCGCAGATCCATGGTCTTGCAAGACTAACGGATGCCTTTACCAAAGGTTTGCTAGTTCTGCACATGGGGTTTAAACTTGAATTGCAGGGAGATGGGAAAAAGCACCAGAGCAGATAGTGGAGTGGTTATGGGGAAAGATGCTGTTAAGCCTACATTTGAAGTCAGGAGTCAAAAGGATGAGCATGTTGGGACTGAAGTTCTGAGTTGTGAGTTCTTAGCGCATGAATCAGCACATGGAATAATGACACTGTAGCCCTTTGTGAGTCGTGGTTGCAGGAGGAGCAGGACTGGCAGCCCAATGTTCAAGGGTTCTGTTGTTTTGGACGTGACAGATCAGGAGGTGTTAAAGGGAGAGGGGTAGTATTACTAGTCAGGGTAAGTGTCATGGCAGTGCTCAGACAGGACAGAATGGAGAGCATCTACTAAAGCTATGTATATGGGGGAATCTGAGGAGTAAGGAAGGTAAGAAAGAATGGGATTATGTTATGGACTACCCGACACTCCATAGGATTTAGAGAAGCAAATATGTAATGAGATCAGAGACTGTTGCAAGAAACATAAGATTGTGATAATATGTGATTTTAGCTTTCTACATAGGGACTGGGACTCCCATACTGTGAAAGGGCTAGATGGAGAGAGTTTGTCAAATGTGTTCATCAAAGTTTCCTTAATCAGTACATAGAGGTCCCAATGTATTAGGGCATGAGACAGGGCAGATGACAAAAATTTGTGCCAGGGAACAATTTGCATCCGATGACTGTAACATCCATTAGCTACTTGATAATAGGTCTGGTCCTCGGATTGAGATTCTAAATTGGAGAAAGGTCAATTTTGATGGTAACAGAAAGGATCTGGTAAGTGTCAATAGGGACAGTTTGTTTTCTGGCAAAGGTGTACTTGGTAAATAGGAGGTCATTGAGAACAAGTGGCAGTTGCAAAATTAGAGACAGAACAACGAAAAACCTAACTAGTAACCACAGCTACCACATGCGTTACTTTTGCCCACACTGCACCAGATCGGGCTCTATAATCACCTGAGAACCCACCAGTAGACAACCCTGTAGGAGAATGTCATACTTGTCTGGAGTGATCCCGAGTGAGATATGATTTGATCTGTGTGAACACTATGCAATTTTAGCTTTACACTGTCTGCAGTACATGCAATAATAACAACCCATAGGAACAAATCAGGCTATTCAGCCCATCATGGCTAATTTATTAACCCTCTTAATCCTGTTCTCCTGCCTTCTCCCTGTAACCTTTGATGGTCTGACGAATCAACATATCAACTTCTGCTTTAAATATACCCAATGACATGGTCCCCACAGATATCTATGTCAATGATTTCCATAGATGCACTGCCCTCTGACAAAAGAAACATAGAAACGTAGAAAATAGGTGCAGGAGTAGGCCATTCGGCCCTTTGAGCCTGCACCGCCATTTATTATGATCATGGCTGATCATCCAACTCAGAACCCTGCACCAGCCTTCCCTCCATACCCCCTGATCCCTGTAGCCACAAGGGCCATATCTAACTCCCTCTTAATTATAGCCAATGAACTGGCCTCAACTGTTTCCTGTGGCAGAGAATTCCACAGATTCACCACTCTCTGTGTGAAGAAGTTTTTCCTAATCTCAGTCCTAAAAGGCTTCCCCTTTATCTGCAAACTGTGACCCCTCGTTCTGGACTTCCCCAACATCGGGAACAATCTTCCTGCATCTAGCCTGTCCAATCCCTTTAGGATTTTATATGTTTCAATCAGATCCCCCCTCAATCTTCTAAATTCCAACAAATACAAGCCTAGTTCATCCAGTCTTTCTTCATATGAAAGTCCTGCCATCCCAGGAATCAGTCTGGTGAACCTTCTTTGTACTCCCTCTATGGCAAGGATGTCTTTCCTCAGATTAGGGGACCAAAACTGAACACAGTACTCCAGGTGTGGTCTCACCAAGGCCTTGTACAACTGCAGTAGTACCTCCCTGCTCCTGTACTCGAATCCTCTCGCTATAAATGCCAGCATACCATTCGCCTTTTTCACCGCCTGCTGTACCTGCATGCCCACTTTCAATGACTGGTGTATAATGACACCCAGGTCTCATTGCACCTCCCCTTTTCCTAATCGGCCACCATTCAGATAATAATTTGTTTTCCTATTTTTGCCACCAAAGTGGATAACTTCACATTTATCCACATTAAATTGCATCTGCCATGAATGTGCCCACTCACCCAACCTATCCAAGTCACCCTGCATCCTCTTAGCATCCTCCTCACAGCTAACACTGCCGCCCAGCTTCGTGTCATCCGCAAACTTGGAGATGCTGCATTTAATTCCCTCATTCAAGTTATTATTATATATTGTAAACAACTGGGGTCGCAGAACTGAGCCTTGTGGTACCCCACTAGTCACTGCCTGCCATTCTGAAAAGGTCCTGTTTATTCCCACTCTTTGCTTCCTGTCTGCTAACCAATTCTCAATCCACATTGTGACAAGAATACACATAGATAAGATGTTAGCTGTCCTGTGTGATCAGCAGTTGGTCTGCCACCTGTCTTCAAGAGAGAGATAAGGAACACAATGAAACAGCATCTGGAGATGTGTAATGAAGGGACGGGAGAGAGAGCTGTCTGGAGCGGCTCCCCCTTTGAACCCTGAACTGTTTGAAGTGATGGACAGGCGATACCCCAGCGGGGGGATAAAAAGGGACAGGTTCGCTAAGGCAGGACACACACGACACCCGAGGTAACGAGACCCTGGAAGCGGTGCGCCTCTCACGAGTCGGTGGGAGTACCGGACCTTAAACGCACAGGGTGGAAAGGTACAATCAGCGGGAACCCGGTTGGTGTCCACCCTCGCTTGGGTGCCGGGTTCACTGCAGAGGATCGACTGCATCTGGAGGAGGGGTCACAGTTGGTGACCTCAGGTGACATCACAAAGGATCCGCCCGGAAAGCTGCTTGTGAGCAATATCGCCGGTCTGTGAGTGGAAGCCATTTCTGAATGATCAGTCGTTCTCGTTCTCTCTCTCTCTCCCCCCACATTGTCCATCGCCATGGCAACGATTACTGCGAACTGAACTACTAAATTGGACTGAAATTTGTGTCACTTTGAAATTGGTCATTTAATCCCTAGACAACGATAGAGCTTGATTGATGCTGTTATCTTAATTCTGTGCACATGTGTGTTTATCATTGCTGAACTGTTGCATTTATTATCCTTTTGATTACTGTGTTGCTTGTTTCTTTAATAAAACTTTCTTAGTTCTAGTAATCCAGACTCCAACTGAGGGATCCATTTCTGCTGGTTTGGCAACCCAGTTACGGGGTACGTAACAACATCAATACCTTACCCCCAATACCGTGTGCTTTAAGTTTGCACACGAATCTCCTGTGTGGGACCTTGTCAAAAGCCTTTTGAAAATCCAAATATACCACATCCACTGGTTCTCCCCTATCCACTCTATTAGTTACATCCTCAAAAAATTCTATGAGATTCGTCAGACATGATTTTCCTTTCACAAGTCCATGCTGATTTTGTCCGAGGATTTTACCGCTTTCCAAATGTGCTGTTATCACATCTTTGATAACTGACTCCAGTAGTTTCCCCACCACCGACGTTAGGCTAACCGGTCTATAATTCCCTGGTTTCTCTCTCCCTCCTTTTTAAAAAAGTGGGGTTACATTAGCCACCCTCCAATCCTCAGGAACTAGTCCAGAATCTAACGAGTTTTGAAAAATTATCACTAATGCATCCACTATTTCTTGGGCTACTTCCTTAAGCACTCTGGGATGCAGACCACCTGGCCTTGGGGATTTATCTGCCTTTAATCCCTTCAATTAACCTAACACCACTTCCCTACTAACATGTATTTCGCTCAGTTCCTCCATCTCACTGGACCCTCTGTCCCCTACTATTTCTGGAAGATTATTTATGTCCTCCTTAGTGAAGACAGAACCAAAGTAATTATTCAATTGGTCTGCCATGTCCTTGCTCCCATAATCAATTCACCTGTTTCTGTCTGTAGAGGACCTACATTTGTCTTTACCAGTCTTTTCCTTTTTACATATCTATAAAAGCTTTTACAGTCAGTTTTTATGTTCTCTGCCAGTTTTCTCTCATAATCTTTTTTCCCCTTCCTAATTAAGCCCTTTGTCCTCCTCTGCTGAACTCTGAATTTCTCCCAGTCCTCAGGTGAGCCATTTTTTCTGGCTAATTTGTATGCTTCTTCTTTGGAATTGATACTATCCCTAATTTCTCTTGTCAGCCACGGGTGCACTGCCTTCCTTGATTTATTCTTTTGCCAAACTGGGATGAACAATTGTTGTAGATCATCCATGCAATCGTTAAATGCTTGCCATTGCATATCCACCGTCAATCCTTTAAGTGTCATTTGCCAGTCTATCTTAGCTAATTCACGTCTCATACCTTCAAAGTTACCCCTCTTTAAGTTCAGAACTTTTGTTTCTGAATTAACTATGTCACTCTCCATCTTAATGAAGAATTCCACCATATTATGGTCACTCTTACCCAAGGGGCCTCTCACGACAAGATTGCTAATTAACCCTTCCTGATTGCTCAAAACCCAGTCTAGACTAGCCTGCTCTCTAGTTGGTTCCTCGACATGTTGGTTCAAAAAACCATCCCGCATACATTCCAAGAAATCCTCTTCCTCAGCACCTTTACCAATTTGGTTATTGCACACATTTCTAATTTCCTATTTAATACCATCTCCGACCTCACTACTACTGTTAGGTGGCCTGTACACAACTCCCACCAGCATTTTCTGCCCCTTAGTGTTATGCAGCTCTACCCATATCGATTCCACATCTTTCTGGCTTATGTCCTTCCTTTCTATTGCGTTAATCTCATCTTTAACCAGCAACGCCACCCCACCTCCTTTTCTTTCATGGCTATCCCTCCTGAATATTGAATATCCCTGAACGTTGAGCTCCCATCCTTGGTCACCCTGGAGCTATGTCTCTGTGATCCCAACTATATCATAATCATTAATAACAATCTGCACTTTCAATTCATCCACCTTGTTACGAATGCTCCTTGCATTGACACACAAAGCCTTCAGACTCGCTTTTACAACTCTCTTTGCCCTTATACAATTATGTTGAAAAGTGGCCCTTTTTGATGCTTGCCCTGGATTTGTCGGTCTGCCACTTTTACTTTTCTCCTTACTACTTTTTGCTTCTACCCTCACTTTACACCCCTCTGTCTCTCTGCACTGGTTCCCATCTCCCTGTTGTGAACAAACCTCCTCTCGCCTAGCCTCTTTAATTTGATTCCCACCCCCCAACCATTCTAGTTTAAAGTCACCTCAGTAGCCCTTGCTAATCTCCCTGCCAAGATATTGGTCCCCCAGGATTCAAGTGTAACCCGTCCTTTTTGTACAGGTCACGCCTGCGCCAAAAGAGGTCCCAATGATCCAAAAACTTGAATCCCTGCCTCCTGCTCCAATCCCTCAGCCACGCATTTATCCTCCACCTCATCGCATTCCTACTCTCACTGTCGCGTGGCACAGGCAGTAATCCCAAGATTACTACCTTTGCAGTCCTTTTTCTCAACTCCCTTCCTAGCTCCCTATATTCTCCTTTCAGGACCTCTTCCCTTTTCCTACCTATGTCATTGGTACCTATATGTACCACGACCTCTGGCTCCTCACCCTCCCACTTCAGGATATCTTGAACACGATCAGCAATATCCCGGACCCTGGCACCAGGGAGCCAAACTACCATCCGGGTCTCTGGACTGCGTCCACAGAATCGCCTATCTGACCCCCTTACTATCGAGTCCCCTATCACAACTGCCCTCCTCTTCCTTTCCCTACCCTTCTGAGCTACAGGGCCGGACTCTGTGCCGGAGGCACGGCCACTGTTGCTTCCCCTAAGTAAGCTGTCCCCCCCCAACAGTACTCAAACAGGAGTACCTAAGAAATTAGGAAGAAATTCCTCTTCATCACTGCTGTAAAGGAATATCATTCTAATCGGAGACTGTACCCTTTGGTTCTCATCTCTCCCAATTTTGGGAACATCCTCTGCATATCTATTCTCCTTTGGCCTTTCAATACTGAGTATATTTCAATGTGATTTCCCCCTCATTCTTCTAAACTCCACTCAGTCGGTCTCAATGTCATCAAAGACTCTTCATGATTTGCATTCCTGAGATCATTTTCATAAACCTTGTCTGGACTCTTTTTAATGCCAGCATCCCCATTATTAGATATGGACCCTAAATTACTTGCAGTACTCCAAATGTGGTCCTACCAATGCCTTACAAAGCCTCAGCATTGCTTTCTCACTTTTCTAGACCTTCTAAACTGAATGCTAACAGTGCATTTGCTTTCCTTACTACCTGCTCAACCTGGAAGTTAGCCATTAGTGAATCCTGCACCAGGTCTCCTAACTCCCTTTGCACCTCCAATTTCTGAATATGCTCCTCATTTAGAAAATAGGCTATACATTTATTCCTTCTACAGAAGTGAATGACCATACACTTTCTTACGCTATATTCTATTTGTCACTTCTTTGCCCATCTCCTCATCAGTTCAAGTCCTTCTGCAGATTTCCTGTTCCTTAACGCTACTTTCCCCTCCACCTATTTTGCAGTGTTCATAAACTTGGCTACAAAGCCATCAGTTCCATTATCTAGGTCTTTAACACTCAATGTAAAAAGTAGCAGACCCAACACCAGCCCCTGTGGAACACCACTAGTCACCAGCAGTGAACTAAGAAAGGCCTCCTTTATTCCCACTCCGCCTTTTGCCAGACACTCAATCTTCTGTCTACGCTATTACCTTTCCTGTAAAGCCATGGGCTCTTATCTTCTTTATCTCATGTGTGGCACTCTGTCAAAAGCCGTCTGATAATCCAAGTAAACAATATTCACTGACTCTCCTTTCCCCATTTTGCCTGTTACTTCCTCAAATAATTCCAACAGATTTGTCAGGCAGGATTTCTCCTGAAGGAAAGCACGCTACTATTGGCCATTTTGCTGTGCCCCTCCAGAGAGAGGTTGGTTATGAAGCATTATCATCTCCAGCCTGAGGAATGACTTGTGTCCATTCCAATTTGCTTACCATCACAAAAGACCATCTGATGATGCTATTTCAGTAGTTCTTCAGTCAGCTCTGAAACACTTGGATAATGGATTTACATCATTGGAATATTCTTCATTGACGACAGTTCCGCATTCCCTCAAAACTCATCACTAACCACCACTAACTGGGCCTTGATTCCATGCTGTGCAACTTTATCCTTGATTTCCTCACTTGCAGATCATAGTTGGGACAGATTGGCAACAACATTTCCTCCACTCTCACCATCAGCACAGGTATACCACAAGGCTGTGTGCTTATCCCCTTGCTTTACTCTCTTTATACTTGTGATTGTGTGGCTAAGTACATCTCCCACGTTGTATTTAGGCTTGCTGTCAACACCAATGTTATTGACCAAATCAAAGGTGGTGATTGTACATCTGGTTGAATGGTGTGACAACATTTTCTCACTTAAACTCAGGAAAACTAAAGAATGATTATTGACTACAGGAGGAAGAAGGTGGAGGTACATGATCCATTCCTCATTAGGGGTTCAGAGGTGGCGAGGGTCAGTAGCTTTAAATTCCTTGGTGTTACTATATCAGTGGATCTGTCTTGGGACCTGCATGTAAATGCCATCATCAAGAGGGCATGACATCACTTCCAATTTCCTAAAAGTTTGCATAGATTTGGCATGTCACCAAAAACTTTGACAAACTTCAATAGATACATAGCAGAGAATATCCTAAGTGGTACCATCATGGCCTGGTATGGGAACACTAATGTCCAGGAACAGGAAAAACCTACAGAGAGTGATGGATGCTGCTCAGTCCATCACAGGCAAAGGCTTCTCCAGTGCTGAGAACATTTATACGGAATGTTGCCACAAGAAAGCTGCGTCCATCATCAAAGGCTCCCAACTCATGGCCTGTGCCCTCTTCTCACTACCACCACTGGGCAGCAGGCACCCAAGCCTTAGGTTGTCCAGGAACGGTTATTACCTACAAACATCAGGCTCCTGAACTGGTGTTTATAGGATACTGCCTAGACTAGTGGGCATATGCTGTAATGAGAATTTAGACAACTTGATTTTATTTATCTCTGGAGCAGTGGAGGCTGAGGAGAGACCAGATAGAAGTTTATTAGATTATAAGGGGCATACATAGAGTAGGCGATTGCTATTTTCCCAGAGTCAAAATATCAAAAGCTCGAGGTGTCGTATTTAATTGAGGGGAGTAAGTTTAAAGGACATGTGCAGAGCCAGTGTTTACACGAAGTGTTTTGTACCTAGAATGCACTGCCAGGTGTGGAAGTGGAGGCAAAATATGACAGAGGCACGTAAGAAACTACTAGACAGGCACATGAATGTACAGTGAAGGTAGGGACATGGACATTGTGCAGGCCGAAGAGATTAATTTAATTAGGCATTAAATTACTAGCTTAATTAGTTTATCATAGGTTGTGGCCCAATGGGCCTGTTTTTGTTCCTGAACTGTAAGATCTGTAGATCTGTTTTACATGCAGGCTTATCACACCTAACCTCTGTCGTGACTACACAGGGACCAAATGGTGATTTCATGAACTTCATTGAAACATACATGAATTGAAATCAATTGCATCTAAATAACACAACGCCTTTGCCGAAACACCTAAACAAAATTCTCAGTTTTCATTCAATGATTTTGTTCCTGATCTATGTTCTCACCTGAATTTTGCAGGAGAATTCAAACAGGATAATGGAACCATGAGGAGAACAGAGCGTTGAGTAGAGAACAGGAAACCCACTAAGTTTTGCTGAGGATAGAATGAGAATCTCTCATCCTCTAGGATTTCTCTCCCTCTCCCCTCTACCAGATTGTAATTGGCCCAGCTCCCCTTCCATTACCGCCTGCAGACTATGTGAGATCCTTCACAAGATTCTCTGATTCCAGAAGTACTGGAAATAGGCTGGTAGTTCTTTTTTAACAAGATGCAAATTTGGTGGACTGAAAGGCTTTCTTCTTTCTCATACATTTTCTATAAATCTAAATACCCATTACCCCTATCTTCTTGTGTCCATGAATCATATTAAATGTCCAATAAAGAGTGGCTAGTATTGTTCCCTGTCCTCCAGGTCAGTGAATTTCCAGGAAAAAGATGTTGAACAGATGGCAATAATATCATGATAAAATGTCATCTCGTATGGCATTCAGAAGTGTATCAGAAATCACCTTCTGACTCTAAGTAGTCAGGCAGTCTCCAGCAGCAAGCAAAAGATGAAAGTTGAGAGTGGCTGTAAGTACCACTTGCAATTCTCAACAATACGTTATTTGTTCTTGTTAATGCCGGTTGTTATTAAGAGAGGTCATAATATATAGCATTAGCCAGCAAAATTCAGACAATAAACTTTTTGATGGATCCCCAGATGTGAAAAATATGGCAAGTAACAACTGCGCAGCCTCCTTAATGAGTGTTAGGAGCCAGTTTCATGGATTGTCAGATCCAAAATCATCCCCAGGGCAGCAATTCTAATGCCTTTCTGCCCTTTAACAAAGGTTGACTGATAAGGTGCTGTACCTCACGGCTCTGTTACCAACCTGATCAGAGGAAATCACCAGCTAGAAGCTGTGGTCACTATTCGAGTAGGGGTTTTTAATCTTTTTTATGCCATGACCCCTTTGGCACTACAGTGATGCCTATGGATCCCTTCTCCGGATAATGTATTTAAGTATATAAAATTAAATATATAGCATTACAAAATACACTGATATTTAAATACAGTTATCAAAATATAAAAAATGCAAATAATTATGTTAATTTTCAGTTAGAGAGTGAATATAAAGCTGTAATTTTTTTTCCTATCCAAGTTCACAGACCCCGTGGAATCTACCCACAATACCCCTTTGGGGGTCCGTGGAGCCCAGGTTAGAAGCACCTCCATTAGAGGAAAAAAGGCACTTTGACTGCTTTGGATAGGCAGTGAAGAGTATAGAAACATAGAAAACTAGGTGCAGAGGAAATATATCAAACCCTCCTGCCTGTTCTATCATTCAATGCAATTATAGATGATTATCCAAGTTCAATACCCTGCTCCTGCTTTCACCAATATCACTTGATGATTTTAGCCATAAGAACTATGTCTAATATATCTTAAGTGTGCTCAATGACTTGATGATTACCTGTTCAACTGTCATCAGTGATAGAAAATTCAGTGATTCACCACTCTTTGAGCAAAGAAATTTCTCTTCACCTCAGTCATAAATGGCTTATCCAATACCCAAGTGTTCAGTCTTATGAGTTCTAAGGTCCACTCTTGTTTCTTTTTCCCTAAACTATAACAAAAATAAATTGCTCTAATCTTTCTTAGTATAGTAAGTATGCCAGGGTCCCCAACCTTTTTTGCACCGCGGACCAGTTTAATATTGACAATATTCTTGCAGACCGGCCGACCAGGGTGGTGGGGGGGGGGCGTTGTTCAAGTAGGGTTAAACTCACCTCAACATGTCTTTTACAGTTAGGGTTGCCAACTTTCTCACTCCCAAATAAGAACAAAAGTAGCAGTCAAACCCGGGGACACTTTACCCCAAAAAAGACTACCATGGCCATGAAGCCTTGCGTGGGCACCTGTGTGCACATACTTGACTGCGCATGTGATGTGCGCATGCGCTTACATGCCAATTTCTTTTCGACACAAATCGGTTTTCCTTTCATCTTCCCGAATATACTGTACATACAGTACATTATTTCTACTTTATATAAGCTGTGTATTTATCATATCATTCCTGCTTTTACTATATGCTAGTGTTATTTATTTTTGGTTTTATGTGTTATTTGGTATGATTTGTTAGGTTTTTTTTTTGGTTACGGGACCAATCAATTTAGCCCAATATTCAGGATGTCCTGTCTGATATGGGATAGTTGGCAACCCTATGTTCAAGTTAAACAGTGCGTGACAGGGAATGAGGAAAGGTGCAGCTGAATCATATCGTTTCCTCATGGCCTGGTCGCACATGCTTTGCAGCCCGGTACCGGTCCGCGGCCCGGTGGTTGGGGCCGCTGAAGTATGCCGTCCCAGAATCAGTCAGGTGAACTCTAACTTCTTTCCCTCCATGTGAGGATATCCTTCCTCAGAAAGAGATTAGATTTGGCTCAATGCTTGAGGTGTGGTCCCACCAGGACCCTAAACAACTAAAATATGAATCGCTTGGTCCCGTACACAAATCATCTTGTTATGAAGGTCAATAATTACCTTTATCAACTGCCTGATATACTACCATGCTTACTTTCTTTGACTGGTATAGAAAGACACCCAGGTCTTGTTACACCTTCCTCTATCCTAATCTATCAACTTCTGCCTTCCTGTTTTGACATCATAATGTCAACCCCTGTATGGTGAGGTAGTATTCATGGGTTCCATGACCATTTAGAAATTGGGTGGCAGAGCAGAAGAATCTGTTCATGAATCACTGTGTCTTCAGGCCTCTGTACCTCCTTCCCAATGGTAACAGTGTGAGGAGGGCACGTCCTGGTTGGTGGGCATCCTGAATGATGGATGCCACCTTCCTAAGGCACCGCTCCTTGAAGATGTCCTGGATGCTATGGAGGCTGGTACCCAGGTAGATATAACTAATTTTACAAGTTTCTGTAACTTATTTTGATCCTATGAATTAGCCCCACTCCCAGATACCAGATGGTGATGAAGCCAGTCAGAATGCTCTCCACGATACATTTGTAGGAATCTTCAAGTGTTCTAGTCGACAAAGCAAACCTCCTCACACTCCTGATGAAATATAGCTGCTGTCTTGTCTTCTTTATAGCTGCATCAATATGTTGTGTCTGGGTTAGAATCTCAGAGATATTAATACATGGGAAATTGAAATTGCTCACTCTCTCCACTTCTGATCCCTCTATGAGGATTGGTTTGTGTTCTCTCGTCTTGCCCTTCTGAAGTCCACAATCAGCTCTTTGGTCTTGCTAACTTTAAGTGCAAGGTTGTTAACTGCAACACCACTCAACTAACGGGTACATCTCACTCGTGTATGCCCTTTAATCACCATCTGAAATTCTGCCAACAATAGTTGTATCATCAGCAAATTCATCGATGACATTTGAGCTGTGCCTAGCCACAGTCATGGCTGTAGAGATAGAACTGCAGGTTAAGCACACATCCCCGTGGAGCACCAGTGTCGATTGTCAGTGAACAGGACTGCAGGAATGGTGGTGTTAAAAGGTGAGCTATAGTCAATAAACAGCATCTAGACATAGGTGTTTGCATTGTCCAGGTGATCCAAGGCTGCATGGAGAGCCAACGAGATTGTGTCTACTGTAAACCTATTGTGGCAGTAAGCAAATTGCAGCGGGTCCGGGTCCTTCCTGAGACAGATGTTGATTCTCAAAGCACTTCATCACCATAGATGTGAGTGCTACTGGATGATAGGCATTAATGCAGCTGACGCTACTCTTGCTGGGCATTGGTATAGTTGTTGCCCTTTTGAAGCTGGTAGGAACTTCTGACTGTAGCAGTGAGAGATTGAAAATGTCTTTCAATACTCCTGCCAGTTGAGATTCAGAGATTTACGGATATTCTATCAAGCCGTGCTACCCTGCTACGGTTCACCCTCTTAAAAGCAGCATGAGATTGGCTTCTGAGACAGAGATCACAGTGTCATTGGGTGCTGCAGGGATCCTCAGAGCTGTGGTTTTATTCTTTCTTTCAAAGTGAGCACAAAAGCCATTGCGCTCATCTGGTAGTGAAACACCGCTGCCATTCATGTGCTGGGTTTTGCTTTGTAGGAAGTGATGGTCTGTAAACCCTGTCAGAGTTGACATGCATCCAATGTTGCCTTCAATCTCTCCTGGAAATGTTTCTTGGCTCTTGAAATAACATTCTGCAAGTCATACCTGGTTTTCTTTTACAGACCTGGGTCGCCAGACTTAAATGCTACAGATCTAGCCCGCAACAGACTAAGAACATTCTTGTTCATTCACAGCTTTTGGTTTGGGAATGTACAGTAAGTTTTTATGGGCACACACTCAGCCATACAGGTTTTAATGCAGTTAGTGACAATTGTGGCATACTCATCTAGGCTCAAAGATGAATCCTTAATGACACAGTTCAGTCCACCAATTCAAAGCAGACCTGTAAGTACTCCTGTGGATCCCTGGTCCAAACCTTCTTGGTCCTCACTGCTGGTGCTGCAGTCTTCAGTCTCTGCCTATACTCAGGGAGTAGAAGTACAGGCAGCTGATCAGACTTTCCAAAGTGTCGGTGTGGAATAGGATGGTAGAAATTCTCAAACAGTGTAACAGTGGTCCGGTGTGTTATTTCCTCTGGTACGACAGGTTATTCGTTGATAATAATTATTTAGTGACATTATCAAGCTGGCCTGGTTAAAAAAAAACCAAAATGATGGGGAAGGCATCAGAATGAGCTGATTCACGCCTGTTGATTGAATCACTCAATTTGTCTAGAGCCTGCTTGACATTAACCTGAGGTGGAATGTACACCACTACCAATAAGATCACTCAAATCTCCTGTGGTACATAAAATTTCCGGTAGTTAATTGCGAGATATTCCAGGTCTAGTGAGCAATATTGGGACATCATCGACACATTCGTACTCCACAAAGAGAATACACCTCCTCCTCTGCTTTTGAGAGACCCAACCAACCTATCTTGGCAAAGTATTGTGAACCCATCTGTTGAAATTGCTGTGTCTGCCATGGAAGGGGTGAACCCTACGAAGTAAAACCCAAAACCCAAAACTGGTCTATTTCCATTGGTTTTAAGCAGCGATAGATCATTCATTGGAACTTCATCACTGACTGTATACAAAATGAGAATATTTGGTGTTTTCCATCATTTTCAATAAGAGCTGCTGTTAGGATCATCTGTGACATTGTCTCAGATGATCATTGAAGGTATAACAACTACACTCACCTTTGCCTCCTGAAACGCTCAGATTTCTGGCATACTGCTAGTGTTTTCCACAGTGAAGACTAACACAAAATACTGATTTTGTTCACCTGCCATTTCTTTGTCCCCCATTACTACCTCCCCAGCATTATTTTCCAACAGTCCGATATCCACTCTCACATCTCTTTTGCTCTTTATACACCTGAAAAAAATGTTTACTTTCTTCTTTATTGTCTAGCTTACCTTCATATTTCACACTTTCTCCCCTTCCTTTTTTAGTTGCCGTCTGTTGATTTCTAAACGCCTCTAACTTCCCACTAATTGTTGCTCAATTATATGCCCTCTCTTTTGTTTTTTTTGCTGTCTTTGACTTCCATTGTCAGCCATGGCTGTGAAATCCTGCCTTTAGAATACTCAGTCTTTGGGATGTATCTATCTGTGCCTTACAAATTGCTCAGAGAAAATCTTGCGATCAACTGCCATCGTGTTCTGCCATCATCTCTGCTAATGCCCTCTTCCAATCAACTTTGGCCAGCTCCTCTCTCACGCCTCTGCAATTCCATTCTCTCCACTGTAATACTGATGCATCTGACTTTAGTTTCTCCCTCTCAAACGGCAGGGTGATTTATATCATATTATGATCACCTTCTCCTAAGGTCTCCTTTACCTTATGCTTTTTAATCAAATCTGGTTCATGCCACAACACCCAATCCAGATTTAACTTTCTCGTAGTGAATTCAACCAGAAGCTGCTGTAAAAAGCTATCTTGTAGTCGTTCTACCAATTCCTTCTTTTGTGATCCAGCACCAATCTAATTTTCCTGATCTATCTATATATTGAGATCCCTCTCGACTATTGTGACATTGCCTTTTTTACATGCATTTTCTATCTCCCATTTTAATTTGTACCCCCACATCCTTGCTACAGTCCAGAGACCTTTATACAACTCCCATCAGGGTCCTTTTACCTTTGCAGTTTCTTAGTTCTACCTACAATGGTTCTACACCTTCCAAACCTATGTCACCTCTTTCTAGGAATTTGATTTTATTTTTACTAACAGGACCACACCACCTCCCCTGCCTACCTACCTGACATTTTGATACAATGTGTACCCTTGGACATTAAGCTCCCAATTATTTTCTTTCAGCCATAGTTCAGTGATGGCCACAATGTCATATCTGCCAACATCTAACTGCACTACAAGTTTATCTAACTTATTCGGTAAACTGCAGCCATTCAAACATTACACCTTTCAGTCCTGTATTTGGCACAGGTTTTGATTTTGCCCCCATGTAACATTTCGTCTCATCTCATTGATGGCGATTCTGCCCTATCATCTGCCTGTCCTTCATCACAATCTCCCACTACGCTTACTAGTATATTAACTGCCTTATCTTCAGCCCTATCGCTCTGGTTCCCACCTCCCTGTCATATTAGCTTAAATCCTTCCCAAAAGCTTTAGCAAACCTGCCCTCAAGGAAATTGATCCCTCTCGGGTTCAGGTGTAACCCACCCTTTTTGAGCAGGTTATCTCTTCCCCAGAAGAGATCCCAATGATCCAGGAATCTGAAAGCCCTGCCCCCTGCACCAGTTCCGTAGCCACACATTCACTTGCCAAATCATCCTATTCTTGCCCTTACTGGTGTGTGGCAGAGGCAGTGATCTGGAGATTACCTCCCTGAAGACACTGCTATTCTAATTTTTACCTAACTCCCTATATTCTCTCTTCAGGACTTCCTCCTTTTTCTTTCCTACATGGTTGGTTCCAATTTATACTATGACTTCCTGCTGCTCATTTCCCCCTTTAGAGTGCTGAGGACCTGATCTGAGACATTCCTAACCCTGGCACCTGGGAGGCAATGTACCATCTGGATGTCTGTTTTACATCTACAGAATCTTCTGTCTGCTCCTCTAACTATGGAATTCCCTATCATAACTGCATTCCTCTTCCCCCCCCCCCCACAACCCTTCTGAGCCACGGTGGCAGAGACCCAGTTGCTTAGGCTTCCCATGGTGTATCTCACCACCTCCCCCCACCCCCACAACAGGATTCAAAGCAGTATACTTACTATTACCAATTTACACGTTTGTTGTTGTTGCTGCAGCCCCACTTACCCAGCTGGTGTATCTCGCTCCTGTATGCTCTCTCATCACCTTTCTTCCCTTTCACAGGACACTCACTGGGGTTTCACAAATCATTTTTGATACATTGTATTTTTAGAAGGTTTAACAGTCAGTTTTTACTTTCTCTGTAAGTTTACTCCCAGATTCAATTTCCCTTCTCTTAGGTAATCCTGTGGTGCTTTGTTACTGAGTGTCAGACTGTTCCCAGTCCTCATGTTTGCTGCTTTTTTTTTGGCCCGTTTATGTGGCTCTTCCTTGGATGTTTGACAATTTCAAATTTTCATTGTTAGCCACAGCAGAGCCACACATTCTATTTCATTTATTGCCAGACTAGAAAAAGACCATGGTTGTAGTTTATACATGACTCCCTTACCTGCTTGCCATGGCCGATACATCATCAATCCCATGTAACAATCTTAATCTGCCCACTTCTGCCTCGTTTTCAGAATGCTTATTTCAGAGTCAAATATATTGCTTTCTACCTCTGTATGTTCACTCTTCCTCAAGATGCCTTATGAAACCTGACAGCCAATTAATGATTTCTCACTACACAAACCTTATTTAGGTAGGTCTGCTTTCTAGTTGGCCTCTCAGCATAGTGATCCAGAAAACTATTTCATATACCCTCCAGTAATACCTCTTCCATAACATAGAACATAGATTAATACAGCATTGTACAGGCCCTTCGGCCCACAATGCTGTGCTGACCCTCAAACCCTGCCTCCCATATAACCGCCCCCCCCAACCTTAACTTCCTCCATATACCTGTCTAGTAGTCTCTTAAATTTCACTAGTGTATCTGCCTCCACCTCTGACTCAGGCAGTGCATTCCATGCATCAACCACTCTCTGAGTAAAAAACCTTCCTCTAATATCCCCCTTGAACTTCCCACCCCTTACCTTAAAGCCATGTCCTCTTGTATTGAGCAGTGGTGCCCTGGGGAAGAGGCACTGGCTATCCACTCTATCGATTCCTCTTAATATCTTGTATAACTCTATCATGTCTCCTCTCAACCTCCTTCTCTCCAAAGAGTAAAGCCCTAGCTCCCTTAATCTCTGATCATAATCCATACTCTCTAAACCAGGCAGCATCCTGGTACATCTCCTCTGTACCCTTTCCAATGCTTCCACATCCTTCCTATAGTGAGGCGACCAGAACTGGACACAGTACTCTAAGTTTGGCCTAACCAGAGTTTTATAGAGCTACATCATTACCTCATGACTCTTAAACTCTGTCCCTCAACTTATGAAAGCTAACACCCCATTAGCTTTCTTAACTACCCTATCTATCTGTGAGGCAACTTTCAGGGATCTGTGAACATGTACCCCCAGATCCCTCTGCTCCTTCACACTACCAAGTATCCTGCCATTTACATTGGAGTTTGTCCTTCCAACGTGTACCACCTCACACTTCTCCGGGTTGAACTCCATCTGCTACTTCTCAGCCCACTTCTGCATGTCTCTCTGCAATCTTCTGCATCCTATCAATATCTCTCTGCAATCTTCGACGATCAGTCGAAGCAAGCAACTGAGAAGAAGGGAGTGAAGAAATTGGGTAGAAAAAGTCATTTTTTTTTAAAACACTGCTCGAGGAGAAGGGTCTGCACTGTGCAGGCGCATGACATAGCGCGCTAAGGTTTAAAAGCAGATCACCATATACAGCGGCCATCATTGTAGCAGCCATTGTCGGAGTGGACTGAGTCAGAGTGGGACGGCTTTGGCTCAACAGGCTTCGGCGAGAACAGTCAGAGGCCAGGGTAGGTTCCAGTAAGTTTTTTGTTCAGATTGTTTAGAGTAGAGAGAATGCCAGGCAGGATGTTGGAATGCTCCTCTTGCAGGATGTGGGAAGTCAAGGAGCCTTCCGGTGTCCCTGACAATGACACCTGCAAGAAGTGCATCCAGCTGCAGCTCCTAACAAACCACATTAGGGAACTGGAGCAGGAGCTGGGTGACCTGCAGATCATTCGGGAGAATAAGGAGATTATAGATAGTAGCTACAGGGAGGTAGTTACACCAAAGGAGCAGAGGACAGGAAATTGGGTCACTGTCAGGCAAGGGAAGAGGAAAGGGCAGGCAGAGCAGGGTTCCCCTGTGGCCATTCCCCTCAAAAACAACTATACCGCATTGGATACTGTTGTGGGGGATGACTTACCTGGGACAAGCTGCAGTAGCCAGATCTCTGGCACTGAGTCTGGCTCTGCAGTGCAGAAGGGAGGCTGGAAAAAGAGGAGAGCGGTAGTGATAGGGGACTCGATAGTTAGAGTAGGAGGTTCTGTGGTCATGACAGAGAATCCAGGATGGTTTGTTGCCTCCCGGGTGCCAAGGTCAAGGATGTCTCTGATTGCTTGCATGACATTCTGAAGTGGGAGTGTGATCAGCCAGATGTCATGGTGCACATCGGTACCAATGACATAGCAAGGAAGAGTGAGGAGGTCCTGGACAGTGAGTATAGAGAGCTTGGTAGGAAGTTGAAAAGCAGGACCTCGAGGGTGGTAATCTCAGGATTGTTACCTGTGCTACGTGCCAGTGAGGGTAGGAATAGGATGCTCTGGAGGATGAACAAGTGGCTGAGGAACTGGTGTAGGGAGCAGGGATTCAGATTTCAGGATAATTGGGACCTCTTCTGGGGCAGGTGGGACTTGTACAAGACAGACGGGTTACACTTGAACTACAGGGGGACCAATATCCTTTTCAGGGAGGTTTGTTAGTGCTATTGGGGAGGCTTTAAACTAGATTTGCAAGGGGATGGGAACCAGAGTGCCAGAGCTGACAGTATGGCTGGGGTGAAAGTAAATGCTGTTAAAAGTTCAAGCAAATCCGCTAATAGAAAGGTTGTGAGTGGTGGTAAAAATCTTCTGAGGTGTATATATTTCAATGCTAGGAGTATTGCGGGGAAGGCGGATGAGTTGAGGGCATGGATTGACACATGGAATTATGACATTATAGCAATTAGTGAAACTTGGCTACAGGAGGGGCAGGACTGGCAGCTTAATATTCCAGGGTTCCGATGTTTCAGATGTGATCGAGGCAGAGGAATGAAAGGCGGGGGAGTAGCATTGCTTGTTAGGGAAAATATTACAGCAGTGCTCAGACAGGACAGATTAGAGGGCTTGTCTACTGAGTCATTATGGGTGGAGCTGAGAAACAGGAAAGGTATGGCCACATTAGTGGGATTGTATTACAGACAACCCAATAGTCAACGAGAATTGGAAGAGCAAATCTGCAGAGAGATAGCAGGCAACTGCAGGAAACATAAAGTTGTGGTGTTAGGGGATTTTAATTTTCCATGTATTGATTGGGACTCCCATTCTGTTAGTGGTCCAGATGGTTTAGAGTTTGTAAAATGTGTTCAGGAAAGTTTTCTAAATCAATATATAGAGGGACCAACTAGAGGGGATGCAATATTGGATCTCCTGTTAGGAAACCAGTGAGGACAAGTGATGGAAGTCTGTGTAGGGGTGCACTTTGGTTCCAGTGATCGTAACACCATTAGTTTCAACTTGATCATGGACAAGGATAAATCTGGTCCTAGGGTTGAGGTTCTGAACTGGAAGAAGGCCAAATTTGAAGAAATGAGAAAGGATCTAAAAAGCGTGGATTGGGACAGGTTGTTCTCTGGCAAAGATATGATCGGTAGGTGGGAGCCTTCAAAGGAGACATTTTGAGAGTGCAGAATTTGTATGTTCCTGTCAGGATTAAAGGCAAAGTGAATAGGAATAAGGAACCTTGGTTCTCAAGGGATATTGCAACTCTGATAAAGACGAAGAGTGAGTTGTATGACATGTATAGGAAACAGGGCGTAAATAAGGTGCTTGAGGAGTATAAGAAGTGCAAGAAAATACTTAAGAAAGAAATCAGGAGGGCTAAAAGACGACATGAGGTTGCCTTGGCAGTCAAAGTGAAGGATAATCCAAAGAACTTTTACAGGTATATTAAGAGCAAAAGGATTGTAAGGGATAAAATTAGTCCTGTTGAAGATCAGAGTGGTCGACTATGTGAGGAACCAAAGGAAGTAGGGGAGATCTTAAATAGGTTTTTTGCATTTGTGTTTACTAAGGAAACTGGCATGAAGTCTATGGAATTAAGGGAAACAAGTAGCGAGATCATGGAAACTGTACAGATTGAAAAGGAGGAGGTGCTTGCTGTCTTGAGGAAAATTAAAGTGGATAAATCCCTGGGACCTGACAGGGTGTTCCCTTGGACCTTGAAGGAGACTAGTGTTGAAATTGCAGGGGCTCTGGCAGAAATATTTAAAATGTTGCTGTCTACAGGTGAGATGCCGGAGGATTGGAGAGTGGCTCATGTTGTTCCATTGTTTAAAAACGGATCAAAATGTAATCCGGGAAATTATAGGCCGGTAAGTTTAACGTCGGTAGTAGGTAAGTTATTGGAGGGAGTACTAAGAGACAGAATCTACAAGCATTTGGATAGACAGGGACTTATTAGGGAGAGTCAACATGGCTTTGTGCGTGGTAGGTCATGTTTGACCAATCTATTGGAGTTTTTTTGAGGAGGTTACCAGGAAAGTGGATGAAGGGAAGGCAGTGGATATTGTCTACATGGACTTCAGTAAGGCCTTTGACAAGGCCCCGCATGGGAGGTTAGTTAGGAAAATTTAGTCGCTAGGTATACATGGAGAGGTGGTAAATTGAAATAGACATTGGCTCAATGGAAGAAGCCAAAGAGTGGTGGTAGAGAATTGCTTCTCCGAGTGGAGGCCTGTGACTAGTGGTGTGCCACAGGGATCAGTGCTGGGTCCATTGTTATTTGTCATCTATATCAATGATCTGGATGATAATGTGGTAAATTGGATCAGCAAATTTGCTGATGATACAGATTGGAGGTATAGTAGACAGTGAGGAAGGTTTTCAAAGCCTGCAGAGGGACTTGGACCAGCTGGAAAAATGGGCTGAAAAATGGCAGATGGAGTTTAATACAGACAAGTGTGAGGTATTGCACATTGGAAGGACAAACCAAGGGTGAAACATACAGGATTAATGGTAAGGCACTGAGGAGTGCAGTAGAACAGAGGGATCTGGGAATACAGATACAAAATTCCCTAAAAGTGGCATCACAGGTAGTTAGGGTCGTAAAGAGAGCTTTTGGTACATTGGCCTTTATTAATCAAAGTATTGAGTATAAGAGCTGGAATGTTATGATGAGGTTGTATAAGGCATTGGTGAGGCCGAATCTGGAGTATTGTGTTCAGTTTTGGTCACCAAATTACAGGAAGGATATAAATAAGGTTGAAAGAGTGCAGAGAAGGTTTACAAGGATGTTGCCAGAACTTGAGAAACTCAGTTACAGAGAAAGGTTGAATAGGTTAGGACTTTATTCCCTGGAGCGTAGAAGAATGAGGGGAGATTTGATAGAGGTATATAAAATAATGATGGGTATTGATAGAGTGAATGCAAGCAGGCTTTTTCCACTGAGGCAAGGGGAGAAAAAAACCAGAGGACATGGGTTAAGGGTGAGGGGGGAAAAGTTTAAAGGGAACATTAGCGGGGGCTTCTTCACACGGAGAGAAGTGGGAGTATGGAATGAGCTGCCAGATGAGGTGGGAAATGTGGGTTCTTTTTTAACATTTAAGAATAAATTGGATAGATACATGGATGGGAGGTGTATGGAGGGACGTGGTCCGTGTGCAGGTCAGTGGGACTAGGCAGAAAATGGTTCGGCACAGCCAAGAAGGGCCAAAAGGCCTGTTTCTGTGCTGTAGTATTTCTATGGTTCTATGGTTTCTAATCCTCTACACTATCTACAACACCACCAACCTTTGTGTCGTCTGCAAACTTGCCAACCCATCCTTCTACCCCCACATCCAGGTCATTAATAAAAATCACAGCATTGCTATTAATTTGGTTAGCCTAATCTAAGTGTACTACAAAGCAAATAAGGGGTTAAAATAATGTGCAGCATTTGATAGACTTTGCACTGGTATAAACTCTTGCCTTGCAGCTATTAAGATTGAAATGAGTTCTGGCAGCTGAAGTCTGCTCATTATGGACACACACCCATGTCACAGACTGCCCCAAGCAGATGACAAAAATTAAATTAAAAAGGCTTAACATAAATATATTAATATTCCTTATCTATTTTAAGGGTACTCTTTAATTATAAAGTTTTCTCCAAAGACTTGCTCAGAAGAGTTGAAAAGGGTGTTCTGTCTGCATGCAAATACAACTCTGAAAAATGTGATTGGCATTGTTTTAAAGTTGAAGGTTCAATGGAAACCTTTCAGTTTTGTAAGTGATACTGAAGAGAACACGTCTATTCTGTCAAATATATGCAGCAAATCACTGTAAATAATGACTCCATTTGTATCAATTTGTTTTCCTTTGAACAACTTCTGCAATCAAATTCCTATTTTATTTTTTCCACTAAATTTTCAGGAAAATGGATCGTGTTAGAAATATCGCACATTTGTACTTGTAGTTTGGTTTTGCTAGCAGTCTTTTTTCGTTCAGTTGACCTGTTCAACAGAACCTTCTCTTGTAATTTTGGGAGGATCAGAATTCCTGTCAGTACCATGACTAGAAACGGCCAATATGATGTCCTTTCAATGACCTTTCATAGATGCTGTATGATGTGTCAATGTTTTCTGCTCACTGAGGAGAAATCAGTGGTGTCTGATGTTTAGTTGTGAATATGATGCCACTGCCGGCCACTGACCTTTCGTGGATGCCAAATGAGAAATACAGGCTTCCATTCAGGAATGCCCAGTGGAACTGGTGAATTTATTTTGTCCTTTACCGCTAAATAAAACATCACCATTATTTCCTCATACACCCGTGCACACAATTAAGCAGCTACGTATAAAGTTTCACGTTTATTTCTCGGAGGGCCCCCTAGATGACTTCAGCTGGGGTAGAAGCAAGCTGTTCAAATCACTGGCCTGATTACTGAAACATTTTTTCCCTGGGGCATTCTAATCTGTCATCCTTTTAAGTGGAAACTTGGCACTGATTGGGAAGTGGTGCCTGTATTCCGTTCATCACTAAGTTTCATATGCAGCAGCCATTCTTCACTTCTGATTAGCAGTGTGTGGCAATCAGTAATGGGTTATAATCTTGTAATTGAGTTATTTGACAACCTAATAAAGGAATTGGGGTAGTTACATTCTACAATGCACGGGACAAGGTGACCATGTACTCAACTGACACAGTTAGTTTTCCTTAGTTTTAGTACCTTCATTCACAAGACGTGATATTGCACTACTTCACCTTCCATGCTTGATGTGGACGGCCCCAATCTCTGTTGTTGCAATGCCTGCCAATGCACTTCCAATGAGATTCCCCAGACACGACTGTACCTAGCCAAACTGAGAATGGACTATGATACAGACTCTTTATCATGTTTCATGTTCTTCATATATGAAATAGGTCAGGAAACCCAATTATGAACCTTACTGGCCCTTCTGAATTGCAAGATGAATGGCAATATTGAGTCCGTGACATTGCATTGCCAGTAGGAATGCTCCAAGCGATTTGACTTCTCTGGGCTCCACAGGCTTCTGCAGTATATGTGAAATGATGATTTGTGATAAAAGATATTGATCGGAATAATCTAGGTAAGAATGCTGCAGGAATGAAGATCAGATTTTATGCTGAAATCAAGTCAAGGTGACTGACCGCTGTGTGATGTGAGCACTTGATTCTGCCATTTGATTTTATGAGCACTAAGTCTGGATTGAATCTCTTCAGTTCCAGTGCACAAGAATACAAGTTTGTTTTTTACTGATCAGCTGTGGTTCCTACCCTGTGTATAAGCAGTGGGGCTATCTCCTTGTTTTCCTTGTGCTTCATGCTCTTTTGTCCTATAATGGGAAAATGAACTAATACAAAGTGCCTGTAATGAATGCTTTTCATTTTAAGAAGATGACTAATAGGTAGAGGGAGAAAATTTGCATTAGATGGGGATTGGTAGAGGGGCAGATGAGGGTTTGAAGATCTGTTTTGAAAGAGTCGAATGTGTTTGTTTGCAAAGTAAGTGACTATGGAGAGTGATATAATTAAACAAAGCAAGAGCAAAGGGTTGGTATTGGATGCCCGTTGCAGGATCTCAGTGAATGCTCTACTCCTGATCTCCTGAGCCATTGTAGACATGCTTCCTTTCTGGTAGCAAAAGGTTTCTTCTCCCTGTTGATGGGGAAGAGTGTCCATCCATATCTTACAAAACCAAGCAATATATAATCAATTTCATCAATGAAGAACAAACCTCCTCTTCCAGCTTCCATAATTCCCATTTTTGAAGGTTTAAAGCTGAGATTGTCTTGTACGGATCCTTATCATAGCTGCTGCTGCACTATTGTTCAAGAAAGAACTGAAATAATGAAGTGTTATATCACTATACTGTGGCAGAAGTGTTGATCTTACTTGGAGAATTCTAGATCCTCCTTGCTTCAAATATCCACCATGTTCATACTGGTGCTAAAGTGACAATAAATACAGATATAAAATATTTGATTCAAATATTACAGGCCAATCTAGCAGGGCAGAAATTGTTTTTTGTTACAATAGTAAACTTGTTAAATGACACTTCATTTGACTCCCATTATACACAGTGTGCACAACCAATTTGTTAGTGACCTAATATCAGCCCTTCAAAGGACTTCAGTATATCTGTGTCATGATAAAGTTTGGGAATTATTTGTCACTGAACTCATTTATTTCAAAGAAGTTTGCAACTGTGGCAGGGAATGTAAATTGCAAATTACACACTTAAAGGACTGGTTTCTCAACATTTTGTAATGACGAGTTGCAAATGAAACCATGGACTTGAAATTATGTAATAATTTAATACATTATACAAATTGTAAGCCCAATGAAATTCTCCCTATTCACAAGAGAGATTTCAGCCTTGTAACTAATTTCAAGAATTATTTAGGAAATTGGATGTGTTAACTTAATTTCTTGCTCTAAAATGTACATCCCATTATTCCTAAAGTGAGCTGTGTTGTACTAACTTAAACAGATTTTATCTTTAGGTCAGAACTATCCCTAATGCATGTGAAGGAGTGGAATATTTTCAAAATGTAGTTGAAATTGGAAACATCCCATCAGACCTTTGACTCAACACTATTCTGATGAGTATAGAAATTTTACGGCCCAATGTACTCTCACTGAAAATATTGCTATATAAATCAGAGTCATAGAGCATGACAACACATCCTTCAGGCCACCAGATCCCCGGACACGTTGCTTTGGGTCAAACCCTTCCCAGTCCATGATGTTCTGGATCCTGCCTCGTACCCAGCAAGGTGTCAGTCACTGCTGCGCACACAGACTAGGAACCCATCCATCAAGTAGGCTGAAGATGGAGGGGCTGCAACTGCAGCAAGGGGTGGTGCAGGGGGAGGGGAGGGAAGAAGTCACTTTCTTGATCTGGAAAACTTGGAAACCTGTGTGAATCTTCATAGATGATGGGAGGTGCAAACTATAGGAGGCTCTGTTGATAGCCTCTTCCAGAATGAACGATCCCCGTAGCATGAGGCAAACTTGCATCTCTCTGCTCTAAAAGGAAAATTTCTAGACACCAGCCAGATATTTTTCCCCTGGCTTGAGAGGCATACCAATCAGCTTGCTGGGCATATTGTTTCTGCTTGCACACCAGAGAAGCACTGGCCCATCTCCACATGCACTTGTAGCATTGGACCAACTGTTCAGCAGCACTGAGGATGCCAGAATTGAACTCTGAACTCCGGCCTAAGTTGTAATCGTGTCATGCTAACAGCTACGCCATCATGGTGCCCCACTCAAGCTGCTGATCTACCTCACTCCTGTACACCTTCTCATCACCATTTGAAATTCTGCCAACAATGGTTGTGTCATCAGCAAATTTATAGATGGCATTTGAGCTGTGCCTAGCCACACAACCAGGGTGTAGAGAGAGTAGAGCAGCATTGATTGACAGTGAGGAAGAGACATTATTTGCGATCTGCACTGACTATGGTCTCACGATGAAGAAATCAAGGATCCACTTGGATTGGGAGGTGCAGAGACCCCGATTTTAGACCCTGTTGAATAGTACTGAGGTTATGATGGCATTGAACATTGAGCCATAATCAATAAACATCAGCCCAACATAGGTATTGCTATTGTCTAGGTGATGTACTTTCAACAAATAATGAAAGCTGGTCTGGGAACATTATGAGCTATTCAAGAGAATAAAAGAGTAAATCATGAATATTCAGAGTATCAACTCACGTAAACAATTTCAAGCAATCAAAATAGCTGATAAAGACAAGACAAAAGTAAACTGTTCTGACCAGCTGGTGTGAGTGCTTGGCAGGCCAGTGGTTTATTAAGAATGAGGTTCCAACTTCCATTCTGTGCTTATTGTTACAACTTGTAACAGTATTGTAATTTGAAACACACTCAAAGTAAATATGTTGAAGCTCTAAAATGTTTCAAAGAAAGTTTGTGTTACATTTATTACTTAGAAAATATATGGATGATGTTTATTAACACATAATTAATATAGATTTCATTATAGAAAAGAAAATTCCAGCTGCGTGACAACCACAGCTATATGCATGAGAGCATTTCAGTTACGGTGTGGCCATGCAACTGTGCATCTTAGAGGGAACAGTGATTGCAGCATATATTATTTTCTGATATTTCTGTGTTTTTTTCTGAACTTTTACTAGAGAATAAGAAGAAAGCTTACAGAATATATATTTTAATAATCTGCATGCGTCATGAATTTTTCTGCATGAAAATGTTTTGCATTTCCTTGAGCTATGTATTTGAAGCTAATCTAAATTTTATGATGTTAAATGATATTAAAGATATTGATAAGTGAATCATTTGTAAGACTGAAGAATCTGTGCACAGAACAAAAAATCAGAAGCATTTTAGCACATCATTAAAACTGAAGGTTGGATTTTCATTTACAACCTATGTTTCTGTAGTAGTATGTTGTTTATCTGAGATAATTTCAACTACCTCAATTAGGACTGCTGGATTTGCTCATTAAAGAAATGATAGTCCATTAATGAATATTTAATTTATTTGTATATGAACAAGTTATTTTTGCAATGTTGACCATGTTTATCCTCCCCAGCACCCCCCACCACTCTCTGCTTTCTGTAGGGATTGCACTTACCCATGATTCCCTTGTCCAGTCTTCCCTCCCCACAAATCTCCCTCCTGACAGTTATCCCTGCAAGTGGAAGAAGTGCCATCTGCCCATTCACCTCCTCCCTCAGTGCCATTCAGGCCCTAGAAAGTTCTTCCAGGTAAAGCAATACTTCACCTGCGATCTGTCAGGGTCATCTACTGCATCAGGTGTGGCCTCCTTTACATCAGGGAGACATGATGTAGATCGGGGTATTCTTTGCTGAGTACTTTCACTCTGTCCACATCAAGCAAGATTTCTCTGTGGCAGCCATTTTAGTTTCACTGCCCATTCCCATTGAGACACGTCAAATCATGGCCTCGTCTATTGCCACAATGAGGCCACTCTTATGTTGGCAGAGCAACATTTCATATTCTGTTTAGATAGCCTCCAACCTGACGGCATGAACATTGATTTCTTTAACTTCTGGCAAATTTTTCCCCCCTCCCCTCTTCTCTTTTTCTATTCCCCATTCTGGCTCTCCTCTTACCTCTTCTCTTATTCTCTCCTCCTTGCCTCTCTCTATTGTCCCTCTCCTCTCCAATCAAATTCCTCCTTCTTCAGCCCTTTACCTTTTCCACCTATCATTCCCAACTTCTTACATTTGTCCCTCATCCCCCACCTACCTAACTTACTCCTCACCTGGCTTCACCTTCTAGTTTGTGCTCCTCCCCCACCCCACCTTCTTATTTTGGCTTCTTCCTCTTTCCCTTCCAGTCCTGGAGGCCCAAAACATTGACTCTTTATTCTTTTCCACAGACACTGCCTGACTTGCTAAGTTCCTCCAGCATTTTGTGTGTGTGTTACTCTGGATTTCTAGCATCTACAGAATCTCCTGTGTTCTTACTTTTGAATTAGATGAGAGAATTCTGTTGTTAAAAAAAGTGCTAAAAAGCAATTACAATTGATCTCCGATTTGCTATTATGATGCATGCAGATATTTTAATGAATTATAATTATGTCAACAGCTGGGGCTGTTTCAAACAAATTCCATGATTAAATGATCAAGCATTGATAAAAACATGGGAAAATTATTAAAGGATAAATTTATTGTATCATATAAACTTGATAATATTAATCAAAAGACCATATTATGCCTCATGTAAGTAAAAACATGTGGAAGGAGATCCCACAGAAAAGCTTTGTCTCTCATTCTCCTTATCTTTAGCCTAAATATCTTTAAAATTATCCTGCTATTTCCAACAGATTGGACCAGAGTTCCTTTTCCTATTCTATCTAAGCTTGTCATTATCTATTAACTCCCCTTTTGATTCTTTTGCTCTGATACAAACATCCATATTTTATCCATCTAACATATTAGCAGAAATTCCTCATCTTTGCAAACAACCTAGGATTTTTTTCAATCATCCTGATTCACATTCTTCCCAAAGTGAGGTTACTAGAATTGGACACAATGCTACAATTGTGGCCTAAGCCCCCAGTGTCTTGTATGGGTTCAATACCATTTCCTGTCTTTTGTATTCTTTGCTGTTATTTATGAATCCAGCAATCTCTTATGTCTTATTACTACTCTGCCACCAAAGCTAGCTACTTTGTAGAATTTATGCACATGTTCATTCATTCTCATAATTATAAAACACAAAGCTGAAGCACTTCAGCCCCCGGTGGCCAAGGTGTGAGATGTGCAACATCCTGGTCTCCTTGCGTGCTTATTAGCATTACTGTAGATCGCATTTTTCCACTCTGTTTTTCTCTGTTTTCTCTCAAATGTCTATGCAATTCCCTTTTGTAAACAACGAATAACTTCTGCCTTTAACCTAACAAAATAACCAATTTTAAAATCAAATACAGAATCAGGTTTATTGTCACTGACATTTGTCAGTTAGAAAGACAACCAGGCATGCAGAAAGACAGATAGATAGTGTGTAGAAGAATAGCAACGTAGTATTCATGGCTTCATGGACCATTCAGAAATCTGAGGGTAGAGGGCAAGAAGCTGTTCCTAAAATGTTCAATGTAGTTCGCCAGGCTACTGTATCTCCTCCCAGATGGTAGAACCCACAATCCCAGGAACCAGTCAAGTGAATCTTTCTGATGAAGGGTCTCAACCCAAAGGATTGACTATGTACTATTTTCCATAGATGTTGCCTGGCCTGCTGAGTTCCTCCAGCATTTTGTGTGTTGCTTGGATTTCCAACTTCTGCAGATTTTCTTGTGCAAGTCAACCTTTGCCTCATTTCCTCTACAGCAAGTATACATATATCTTTTAGAAACATAAGAGATTCTGTAGGTGCTTGGAAATCCAGATAATACACACAAAATTCTGGAAGAACTAAGCATGTCAGGCAGCATCTATGCAGAGGAAAGAGTAAAGAGAAGGTTTAAATTTCTTCTTAGTAGCATACCTCAAAGAGACTTTGCAATGGAGTTGCAAATCCTACACGGGATTCTGCAGATGCTGCATATCCTAAACACAGGAGATTCCGCAGATGTTGGAAATGTTGAAGGAACTCTGCCAGTCAGGCAGCATCTATGCAGAGGAATAAAGTGTTGATGAATTCTGATGAAGGGTCTCAGAATGAAATGTCAACTCTTTATTTTTCTCTATAGATGCTGCCTGATCTGCTGAATTCCTCCAGCACTTTCAAAGTTCTTTTCCCTATTACAAATCCATGCTAACTTGCTCTCAATAATCCATATTTGGCTAAATATATATTCTGAACCCAGTTATTATTTCTAAACTTTAACTCCATTGTTGAGGTTAAACTGATTGACTTGTCATTATTGAGTTTCTCTTCACCTTTTTCTGAATAAAGGGTAACTTCCACAATTCTCCAACCTCAGGCACTGCCTCAACGTAGTCAATAGCTCTGCAGTCCCCATAGTTACTTAATTTAGGAATCATTGTTTCAGCTATCTGGACTGAATGAGTTCTCTATGTTAAGTGTACCTAGCCTTTCTAGTCACCCCATCTTTATCATCTTTTAAAATTAATTATCTCAGGCACACTTCCCTTTAATGTTCCATAACATGATTTTCCTTTGCAAAGTCTGATGTAAAGTATTAGCTTAAGTCCATGGCTCTGTCATGAGCAAACCTTCTATTGTTTCCCGAGTAATCTCAATTTTCTTCTCTCAATCCAGTTACAATCAAATGTTAATCACAGAAAACTCATAAATTCTATTTTTTTGCTACTTATCTTTTTGTACTGTATATTGTCTTTTAACCGTTCTTATTTCTTTTACTTCTCTTTATTGCGTTCTTTATTATTCTTACTGTGTTATCAGCCTTAATAAAGTATTATACAGACTTCCCACCGCCCCCCCATATATTTGGTTATCCAGAGAGATCTAGCTTTAATTATCCTACCTTTATCCCTCATGGAGAAGTATCAAGACTGTATCTGGATCAGATCCTCTTTAAAAGCCTCCCATTGTTCAATTACAGTTTTGCTAACCAATCTTTGATTTGAAGACCTGACCAGCATTTAATGCCCAGCCTGAACTTGCCTTGAGCAGGTTATGGGGAGAGGCACCTCTTTGTGATGGCAGTCCTTCCGGTGAAGGTAGTCCCGCAAAGCTGTTAAGGAAGGAATTCCAGTGTTTAGGTGACAGTGACGGAACAGCAATCTATTTCCAAGTTGGAATGGTGGGTGACTTGGAAGAGAACCCTCAGGTGGTGATGTTCCCTAACATCTGCTTTCCTTATTAAAGAGTTTGCAGGTGAAGGAAAGTGTAGGCTGGGGAAGTAGCCAATGTGATTAATTGTGGAGTGTTTTGCTGATAACATGCACTGAGGCCACTGTGCATTGGTAGGCTGAGGAAAGAAGTTTTAGGGTGATAGATGGGATGTCGACAAGTGGGCTATTTTTTCCTTGATGAAATCAAGTTTCTTGTAAGCTGTTAGTATGGTGTTCATTCAGCAAGGAGAGTACTCTGTCATTCTCTGGACCTTGCCTTTTAGATGGTGGAAAGTGTCAGAAGATGAATGACTCACCACAGAATTATCCAGACTCTGACCTGTGCTTTTATTTTAGTTTATTTAGAGATACAGCATGGAGTAGGCCATTATGGCCCCTTAGAACCGGCCTGCCCCGCCTCAGCAACCCCCAGTCACCTGATGTCAACCCTAAACTAAACAGGGGCCAGTTTACAATGACTGATTGACCTGCCCAGTACGTCTTTACGCTGTAGGAGGAAAGCGAGGCACCCAGGGGAAGACATACAGACTTCTTACAGAGGACACAGGAACTGAACTCTGAACTCCAGTGTTCTAGCATTGTGCTAAAAGTTACACTACCGTGGTGCCCATATATTTATAGCCATATACATATGTATACAAATAGATGGAGTATATATGTAACTGTGCTTCTAGCCAATGGTGATTTTCTGGGACGTTGAAGGGTGAGCGCTCATCTGTGGTAATTAATTTGAAAGTAAAGAGCGACTGGAACTCCTCAGCTGAAGATGAAATTTTTTCTGCCTATTCTGTGGCATGAATCTTCTGAGCAAAATATATGGTATTAACAATTACTTCTTGTTGGTATTGCATGTTATGGTTTATATATGAGAAGCAGGATATTAGTGGAAAAGTGGCATTTCTCATTCATACTTCTGATTGTCCTTGTTGATACTAATCTTGTAGCAGAAATATTTGGGAATTAGGAACTGCATCAGACCCTTATGATGAACTCAGTGAGAGAGTTTCATATCCATAAAGGAGTGGTTATGTCAATCTCTCTAAACTCCAGACTAATTTCTGTTGTTCCTTTAGCAGCTTTCTATACCTCCTTAACATCATCTCTTCTAACACTTCCCTTCAAAACAAAAATGTCAAATAGTTCCAGTCTATTCTCTAATTTCAATTGGAAACACAGGAGGTCAGATGAAACTTTTCTGCATTTTATTCAATGAGTGAATGAGTTCATCACTTCTTTGCAAACTTTACCAGTGGATGCAATGCTCATGATGCAGTCTGACTAGAACACAACAAAGTTTCCTTCCACATATTTCGATAGGAGGCTGGTCAGAAATTCACGAAATATTCTTGGCAAGAGATGATGTAGATTGACTGCAGAAGTGGATCACAGCCCCACAATAACAGGTGAGCTGATACAACTGAATAGTCAGGGTATAAGTAGAGGATGCGGAATTGGAAATATATTGAAAAGCCAAGTACAATTCCATAAGTTGCAGACAGTTTGATTTCTGAGAGGTTGCCTAAGTAAGGGGTTACAGAAATAAAATGTGGTAGAGGCCATTGTTGAAAGTGAAATGAGTGGGAAAAGTCTGTATCAAGGAAAGTGAACTAAATAGATTTGGCATAATAAAAACAATGAAATTGACATGTATGTATAGTGCCTATAAAAAGTATTCACCCCTTCCCCCTCCTGAAAGTTTTCATGTTTTATTGTCAGGAGAGGGAAGGCGATAGACAGAAAGAGCAGAGCACCACTGTGGCCATTCCCATCAACAATAAGTATATCGTTTTGGATACTGTTGGTGGGGACAACTTATCAGGGACAGGTTGTAGTTGTTGCCTCTCTGGCACCGAGACTGGACCCTCAGCTCAGAAAGGAAGGAGGGAAAAGAGGAGAGCAATAGTAATAGGGGATTCGATAGTTAGGGGGACAGATAAGAGGTTCTGTGGGAGAGATCGAGAATCCCGGATGGTCTGTTGCCTCCCTGGTGCCAGGGTCCGCGATATCTTGAATCGAGTTCTCGGTATTCTCAGGAGGGAGGGTAAGCAGCCAGATGTCATGGTTCATGTAGGGACCAATGATGTGGATAGGAAGGAGGAGGAGGTCCTGCAAAGAAAGTTTAGGGAGTTGAAGGACAGGACCTCCAGGATTGCAATCTCAGGGGGGCTTGTCCACAGAGGCCATATGGGTGGAGCTGAGGAACGGGAAAGGTGTGACCACACTAATAGGGTTGTACGATAGACTGCCCAATAGTCAGAGAAAATTGGAGGAGCAAATCTGTAGAGAGATAGCAGACCAATGTAAGAAACAGAAAGTTGTAATAGTAGGGGATTTTATCTTTCCACATATTGACTGGGACTCCCACACTGTGAAAGGGCTAGATGGCTTGAAGTTTGTCAAATGTGTTCAGGAAAGTTTTTAAGATCAATACATTGATTTGAAATATTCCACCGAGAGAGGATGCAATACTTGATCTCCTATAAGGGAACCAGACAGGTCAGGAGACAGAAGTATGTGTAGGTGAACATTTTGGGTCCAGTGACCATAATGTCATTAGTTTCGAATTAATTATGGATAAGGATAGGTCTGGTCCTCTAGTTGAGGTTCTAAATTGGAGAAGGGCCAATGTAGAGGAAATGAGAAAGGATCTAGGAGTGGATTGGGATAAGTTGTTTTCTGGTAAGGATGTGTTCAGGAAGTGGAAGGCCTTCAAAGGCAAAATTTTGAGACTGCAGAGTTTGCATGTTCCTGCCAGGCTTAAGGTAAAGTTAACAGGCATAGGGAACCTCAGTTTTCAAGGCATATTAGCGATCTGGTTAAGAAAAAGAGAGAGGTGTATAGCAGGTATGGACAACAAGGAACAAATGAGATACTCGAAGAGTCTAGAAAATGTAAGAAAATACCAAAGGAAGAAATAAGGAAGGCAAAAAGAAGACTTGAGGTTGCTTTGGCAGATAATGTGAAGGTAAACCCGAAGGGTTTCTACAAGTATATTAAGAATAAAAGGGTAGTAAAAGACAAAATTGGTCCCCTAGAAGATCAGAGTGGTTATCTATGTGTGGAGCCTCATGAGATAGGGAAGATCTTAAACAGTTTTTTGCATCAGTATTTACTCAGGAAACTGGCATAGCGTATATGGAAGGAAGGGAAACAGGCAGCAGTGTCATGGAACATATAGAGATTAAAGAGGAGGAGGTGCTTGCTGCCTTACAGTGAATAAAGGTGGATAAATCCCCCGGGCCTGACATGATACTTCCTCGGACCTTGAGAGAGACTAGTGTAGAAATTGCAGGGGCCCTGGCAGAGATATTTAAAATGTCCTTAGCCACAGGTACGGTGCCAGAAGATTGGAGAGTATCTCACGTTATTCCGTTGTTTAAAAAAGGCTCCAAAAGTAAACCAGGTAATTACAGGCTGTTGAGCCTGACATCAGGAAGGAAGATTGAAAGAGTGCAGAGAAGATTTACTAGGATGTTGCCGGGTCTTCAGAAGTTGAGTTACAGGGAAAGATTGAACAAGTTAGGACTTTATTCCTTGGAGCGTAGAAGAATGAGGGGAAATTTGATAGAGGTTTACAAAATTATGAAGGGTAAAGATGGAGTAAATATGAATAGGCTCTTTCCACTTATATTAGGAGAGATAAATACGAGAGGACATGGCTTTAGAGTGAAAGCAGAAAGGTTTAGGGAGAACATTAGGGGGAACTTCTTCACTCAGAGAGTGGTGGGAGTGTGGAACGAGCTGCCATCTGACGTGGTAAATGCGGGATCACTCTTAAGTTTTAAGAATAAATTGGGTAGGTACATGGATGGGAGAGGTCTGGAGGATTATGGACTGGGTGCAGGTCAATGGGACTAGCAGAATAATGTTTCGGCATAAACTAGAAGGGCCAAATTGCCTGTTTTCTGTGCTGTAGTGTTCTATGGTTCTATGGTTCTATGGTTCTATGGTTCTATTGTTTTACAACATTGTATCAGTGGATTTAATTTGGCTTTTTTGACTCTGATCAACAGAATCAGACTCTTTTGTGTCAAAGTGAAAACGGATCATTACAAAGAGATCTAAATTACTTGCAGATATAAAACACAAAATAATTGTTGGCATAAGTATGCACCCCCTTCAATTCTGTATTTACTAGATGCACCTTTGGCAACAATTACAGCCTTGAGTCTGTGTGGATAGGTCTCTACCAGCTTTGCAAATCTGGATGCTGCAATTTTTCCCCATTCTTCTTTACAAAACTGCTCAAGCTCTGTCAGATTGCTTGCTGATCGTGAGTAAACAGTCCTTTTCAAGTCCCAGCCACAAATTCTCAAATAGATTGAGGTCTGAACTTTGACTTGGCCACTCCAGGACATTAACTTTGTTGTTCTAAAGACACTTCTGTGTAGTTTTAGCATTATGCTGGGGTCATTGTCTTGCTGGAAAACAAATCTCCCAAGTTAAAGATCTCTTGCAGACTGCATCAAGTTTCCCTCCAGGATTTCCTTGTATTTTGTTGCATGCATTTTACCCTCTACGTTCACAAACCTTCCAGGGCCTGCTGCAGTGAAGCATCCCCACAGCATGATGCAGTCACCACCATGACTCACGATAGGGATGGTGTGTTTTTGATGATATGCGGAGTTTGGCTTATAGTATGTCAAACATAGCGTTTAGTCTGATGGTCAAAAAGCTCAACTTTGGTTTCATCAGACCATGGAGGTTTCTTCCAGCTGACTTCAGATTCTCCCACATGCCTTCCTGCAAACTGCAGCCAAGATTGCATGTGAGTTTTTTCAACAGTGGCTTTCTCTTTGCCACTCTCCCATAAAGCTGAAACTGGTGAAGCTGGTGAAACTTGTGTGTGGGCACGTAGCCAAGTGGTTAAGGCATTCGACTAGCGATCTGAAGGTTGTGAGTTCAAGCCACAGCGAGGCAGCATGTTGTGTCCTTGAGCAAGGCACTTAATCACACATTGCTCTGGAGACTTGCAGCATGGGCAACTGCTGGTCTTCCATACAACCTTGCCCAGGCCTGCGCCCTGGAGAGTAAAGACTTTCCAGGCACAGATCTACGGTCTCGCAAGACTAACGGTGAAACACCTGGGCAACAGTTGTTGTATGCGCAGTGTCTCCCATTTCAGCCACTGAAGCTTGTAACTCCTCCAGAGTTGTCATAGGTTTCTTGGTGGCCTCCCTCACTAGTCCCCTTCTTGCACAGTCACTCAGTTATTACAGATGACCTGCTCTAGGCAGATTTACAGTTGTGCCATATCCTTTCCATCTCTTGATGATTGACTTAACTGTACTCCAAGCGATATTCAATGACTCAGAAATTTTATTGCATTCATTTCCTCACTTGTGCTTTTCAATAACCTTTTTGCAGAGTTGCTTTGAGTGTTCTTTTGTCTTCATGGTGTAGTGTTTGCCAGGATATTGACTCACCAACCAGATAAAGGAACTTCCAGCTACAGGTATATTTTTACTACAATCAATCGAAACACCTTGACTGCACACAAGTCTCCAAAAACAGATCTCCATTTAACTAATTATGTGATTTCTAAAACCAGTTGTCTGCACCAGTGATGATTTGGTGTGTTATATTAAAAGGGGTGAATACTTATGCAGTCAATTATTTTGTGTCTTATGTTTGCAATTAATTTAGATCACTTTGTAGAGATCTGTTTTCATTTTGACTGGAAAGTTTTTTTTCTGCTGATCAGTGTCAAAAGGCAAATCAAATCCACTGCAATTCAATGTTGTAAAAGAATAAAACATGAAAACGTCCAAGGGGGTGAATACTTTTTATTGGAACTGTATAACCTCCGCCCAATGCAGGTAGCATGCTAATTTCACACAGCCTGCTGATTAGCATCTTTGTAACATATCACAAAGTTGGTTATAGGTGCAACAATTTTAGACACTAGCCAGGTGCTAGCTTGCTGGAATACAGTCTCAAATGTTCTGTTGCAAAGAGCTCAGATGGTAGAGCCTTATGAAGGCTGATGGGAATCACAATGAAATGTTTGGTGTACTGGGAAAGTTGCCAGTAACACTGTATCCTATGTCATAGAGCATGGTAGGATCTGGATCAAAGTGACAAGGGATTTCATGTCCCTCCATTTCAAGTTTCTATGCTTGTGGAAACACCAACAATGGAGCATGGGATGGCAAATGAACATCCATCAACAGAGATATGAATGCAGGAACTCTGTCTGAAGTTATGTTATGTGACTTACTGCTGCTACCATAGAGGCTAAGAGCATCAGTGTTCAGGCCAGCGTGCAGGAGATGTTCTGTTCCAGCAAGCTTCATCTCAAAGATGACAGGAGGGAAAGAGTCACTCAGAGCCAATCCACTGTTCACTTAGATATATCATTCAGATTAGTGGTTGAGGACTCCCATTAGTATGGGATCAGTGATACAGAGTTGTCCATGGAGCTGGTAGTATTTTTAGGCTTCTGTGTAGGCTGACATCTCCCCATTGTCAGGAATGCTGACAAACTGTCTCAGTAATCTGTGAGTTCATAGAAGGTCTTGTGTGAAAAAACAATTGATTAAAGTTTTAATTAAGTACTCTCTAACTTCTATTCATTTCTCTCCTCTCCTTCCTTCTTGATTTTCCATTCACCATTCTGGCTCCGCTCTTACCTTTTCTCTTCTTCTCACCTGACCATCACCTCTTTGTGGTGCTCCTTTTCCTTTCCCTTCTCCCATGGTCCACCATCTTCTTCTAATAGAGTACTTCTTCTTCAGCCCTTTATCTCTACCACCTATCCTCTCCCAGCTTCTTACTTCATCCTCCTTCCCCCATCCACCCCACCTTCCCCCTCACCTAGTCTCACCTATCACCTGCCAGCTTGTTCTCCTTCCCCTCCCCTTCCTTCTTACTCTTGCTTCTGTTAGCTTTCATTCCAGTCTTAAGGAAGGGTCTCGCTGAGACATCAACTGTTCATTCCCCTCCACAGATGCTGCCTGACCTGCTGAGTTCCTCCAGCATTTTGTGTGTGTTACCAGAATACTGCCTGATTTGGAGGGCATGTGCTATGAGGAAAGGTTGGACAAGCTGAGGCTGTATATCCGGAGTGGCAAAGGCTGAGCGGAGATTTGACAGATGTTTATAAAACTATGCATGACATAGATAGATAAACAGGACCTTTCCCCCCACTTCTGAGATGCCTAGCACTCCAGGGCAAGTCCTTAAGCTGAGGGCAGAAAATACAGAGGAGCTTTAAGACCATAAGACATAGGAACAGAATTAGGCCATTCAGCCGATCGAGTCTGTTCCGCCATTCCATCATGACTAATCCCAGACCCCACTCAACCCCATACACCTGCCTTCTCACCATAACCTTTGATGCCCTGACCACTAAGAAAACGACCAACTTCCACTTTAAATATATCCACAGACATGGCCTCCACCAGAGTCTGTGGCAGAGCATTCCACATATTCAATACTCTCTGGCTAAAATAAAAATTCCTCCTTATTTAAAAGACTCTTAAATAGGCACAATAGTTATGCAGAGAAGGGCAGATTATGGTCAATATGCAGGAAAGAGCGATTAAATTCATTAGGAGTCATTGGTTTAATTAGTTTGGCACAAGATTGTGAGCTGAAGGGCATGAATTATGCTGTACTGTTACATTCTAAAATGAACTTGATAAAAGTTTGGCCAAATCTTAATCCAGAACATGTAATAATCTTCCATATATTAAAAACTCACATTGTCAAAGGCCTCTGTTAATCTTTGACTGATCTAAAATGGTTATCCACATTTCTTGGTACAGAGATTATGATTATCATGTACAATACAATCCTTTATTAACATTATTAATTTCTTGAGATGTAGAAACTGCTTAATAATATATAATATATTATCATATGATCCAGGAATACGTCATTTCAGTGTACATTGGGTACAACTGTTTGATAAACCATCTACTGTATTTATTAGCAGAGAAAACCTTTAAATCATTGTAAACTAACTTGCAACTGCAAATTATTTGTGGATTAAGCACTGACTTTTAATGCTATTTTTCACTCAGATAATATAACTTTTAACTATTTTACAGCTTAATTTAGGTTACTAATTTTGAAAATGTAATTTAAGTTTAATAATATTTCTAGTTAAGAAAATAATTAATCTTTGGAATTGAGTGTAAATGCTTCCTGATTTATTGTTACACAATTCCCTAATGTGACATGACGTTTGTGACATTTAAGGAAATTTACTGAAATGTTTGATGCTGTATTTTAGCTTGATAATTAAATAGGCAGAAGAACACACAGTCATATTGAGAAGCAAGAATCAGCCACTTCTGTGTCACTGATTTAATTCTGATTTGCTTCAGGTTTACAGTTCAGTGTATTTCCATATTCATATCCTCATATTTCTGACTGATATAAAAGGACCTATTTGGCCCATTGAGTCTTAATTGACTTTCAGATCAATTCTGTCAATACAATTTCCCCCATTTAGTTCTTTGATACTTATTGTCTCACACATACCCATAAACTTCCCTCCAATTTTCTAACTACCCACCTAAACCAGAGGCAATTACAGTTGTCAGTTATCCTCACAGCCAGCATATCCTTGGACTATGTGGAAAACCAAATCACAGGGAAAACCCAAATGCTCACATGGAGAATAAACAGATTCCACACAGAGAGCAATGAAGATCAGCATTGAGCATGGAGCTTTGAAACATTTGTGCTACCTATAATGTCCCTCTGCTGCCCCAACACTACTGCATTACCCCTCTCTAAAACAAAAATCTCTCTATCTCATCCATGGATATATTCAACGATTAGGTCTTTGTAGCTCTGGGAAGAGAATTCCAAAGATCCACACCCACTGAGAGAAAAAATTCTTCCTCCTTTCAATAGGCCAGTCCTTAATCTAAGATGATGCCCCATATTTCTTCACAAGAAGTATCTTCTCATCATTTGTCTACCATCACAACAGGCCAACAGCAGATGCAATTTCACTGGCTCTTCAATCAACTGAATCATCTGGAAAGTAAAGATCATACATCAGAATGCTCTTCATTGACTACAGCTCTGCATTCAAATCTACCATCCCCTCAAAACTAGTCAAAACACTCCAGGACCTAGGCCTCAATACCTCCTTGTGCAACTGGATCCTGGATTTCCTCACTTGCAGACCCCAGGCAACAACATCTTCTCCACAATCTCTATCAGTGGAGGTGCACCACAGGGCTGTGTGCTTAGCCCCCTGTCTACTCACAATATAGAACATAGAATAGTACAGCATAGGCACAGAAACAGGCCATTCAGCTCACAATGTTGTGCCAAACCAGCTAAAATGCAAATCAAAAACACCCAAACACTTGTCCCTCCTGCCAACACGATATCCATATCCATATGCATCCATGTGCCTACTCAAAATGTTTCCGAAAAGACTCTAATGTGTTTGCCTCTACCATTATACCAGGCAGCACATTCCAGGCATCCACAACTCTGAGTAAGATACATACCCTTTATATTCTTCTTCAACCTACAGCCTCTCAGCTTCAATGCTTTTTATCTGGAATTAGACATTTCAACCCTGGGAGAAAGATACTCTGTGTTCACTCTGCCTATGCCTCTCATAATTTTTTAAACCTCTATCACATCTCCACTCAGATTTTGGCACACTATAGAAAACAACACAAGTTTGTCCAGCCTCTCATGATTGCACATGCCCTCGAAACCAGGCAACATCTCGGTAAATCTCTTCTGCACCCTCTCCAAAGCCTCAACTTCCTCCTTATAGTGGGGTGACCAGAGCTGTACTCTAGATGTAGCCTAGACTGAGTTTTATAAAGTTGCAACATAACCTCTTGACCTTTAAACTCAAAGCCTTGACTTGTGGCGGCCCACACACGCAGGACTTGAACCGCCATTGGGAGCCGCGGGCAGACGTGCGGTAGTGCGTTTGGAACTACTGGCTCGGGGCAGACCTTCCGGGGACAGTCTGAGGTCACGTCCACCCCGCGGGACGCAGGGGCCCATGGGAGGGGAGATTTAAGCACGTGATTTTGAATCAGTAAATGCATTCTAAGTTCAGCTCTTTCTGCCTCCGTGTGTTTCTTTAGTAGCGCGTTTGCGCGCGACTACATTGGTGACCCCAACGTTCCAGACGGCATCTGGAGCCGGCGACTCAGCGACCAGCCATGAGTTCGAGCAACTCGCATAGCGCGGTCTCTCTGAAGCTCCCGACTTTCTGGGCCACTCAGCCCCACGTTTGGTTCGAGCAGGCTGAGGCCCAGTTTGATATCAGAGACATTACAGCCGACGCCACGCGGTACTACTACGTGGTCAGCACGCTTGGCCAGGAGACGGCAGGCCAGATCATCGACTTCCTATGCCAGCCACCAACAGAAGACAGGTACACTAAGCTTAAGGCGCTCCTGATCCGTACCTTCGGACTCTTCCACCGCGATTGGGCCGCGCGGCTCCTACACATGGATGGCCTGGGCGACCGCACGCCATCCGAGCTCATGAATGATATGCTGGCGCTCATGAATGGCCATAAGCCGTGCCTTTTATTTGAACAGTTGTTCCTCGAGCAAATGTCAGAGGACATTCGCCTCCTCCTCGCGAGTGAGGATTTCAGCGACCCACGCAGGGTCGCAGCTAAAGCAGACAACCTTTGGCAGAGCAAGCAATGTGGAACAGCCTCCATTGGTCACTTGGACTTTCACATTGGCAGCGGTTTCACAGCCATTACTAGGGGCAGATTTCCTACAAGCCAACTGCCTCCTGGTCGACCTAAAAGGCCGGCATTTGGTCCACGCCGAGATGTTCTAGACTTTCCAGCTCAGAGAAGCCAAGTTACCGGCTCTCCACCTGGATTCCGTGACACTCTTGGGTAACGAATTCACCAGGGTGTTGAGGAATTCCCCTCCATAGTCACCCCGCAGTTCTCCATGGCGACACCAAGCATGGTGTGCAGCACCACATCCCCACGCAAGGACCGCCGCTGCACGCCCGAGCTCGCAGGCTCCCACCCGACAAGCGCCACCTCGCCAAGGAGGAGTTCCGTAAGATGGAAGAGATGGGAACTGTACGCCGCTCAGACAGACCGTGGGCATCCCTGCTGCACATGGTGCCCAAGTCCGCAAGAGGATGGAGGCCCTGCGGAGACTACAGAAGGCTCAACATCGCCACAACCGCGGACAGATAGCCGGTACCCCACATCCAGAACTTCACAGCAAACCTGCACGGAGCAACCGTCTTCTCGAAAATCGACCTGGTCAGGGGATACCATCAGATCCCAGTGCACCCCAACGACGTGCCCAAGACAGCCCTCATCACCCCGTTCAGCTTGTTCGAATTCCTGAGGATGCCTTTTGGTCTCAAGAATGCAGCCTAAACTTTTCAAAGGCTCATGGACTCAGTGGGACGCGGCCTGGATTTCATTTTCATTTACTTCAACAATATCCTGGTGGCCAGCAGTTCACACCAAGAGCACATAGTACACTTGCGCCAGCTCTGCCAATGCCTGAGCGACCACAGACTGGCAATCAATCTGGCGAAGTGCCAATTCGGGCTGATGGAAATCAACTTCTTGGGCCACAGAGTTAACCAACATGGCGCAGTTCCCCTACCGGACCAGGTCCAGGCCATCCGCCAGTTCCCCAAGCCCAGCACGGTCAAGGGCCTGCAGGAACTCGTAGGGATGGTCAACTTTTATCATCGGTTTGTGCCGGCAGCGGCACGCATCGTGAGATCCTTGCTCAGCCTGATGGCTGGCAAGGCCAAAGTGGCATGAGACATGAAGCCCACGGAGGCATTCGAGCAGGCCAAGGAGGCGCTGGCAAAGGCAGCCCTCCTAGTGCACCCGAGAGTCGATGTACCCATGGCACTCACAGTCGACGCTTCCTACACGGCAGTCAGCAGAGTCCAGGAGCAGCTCGTCGAGGAACAGTGGTGACCACTCACTTTCTTCAGCCGGCACCTACGGCCACCAGAGGTGAAGTACAGCGCTTTCGACAGAGAGTTGCTAGCGCTCTACCTGGCTGTCCGGTATTTCCGGTACTTCTTCGAGGGAAGGGAGTTCACCATGTATACGGACCACAAGCCCCTCACCTTCGCACTGGCCAAGGTATCGGACCCATGGTCAGCTCGGCAGCAGAGGCACCTGTTCCTTTATTTCAAAATTCACCACAGACGTCCGCCACATCTCAGGGAAGAACAACGTTGTCGCCGACACACTGTCTCGCCCTTGCCTCCACTCAGTAGACATATCGTCCTCAGGAATAGACTACGCAGCACTGGCGGAAGCACAACATTCGGACACGGAGATCCCGGCTTACCGCACCGCCGTTTTGGGGCTCCAGTTGGAGGACGTCTCCATCGGCCCGGCAGCAGATCGACTCCTGTGCGACGTGTCTACCGGCAAACCCCAACCTGTGGTATCAGCAGCATCGAGGCGCCAGGTGTCCGACACGCTGCATGACCTGGCCAACCCGTCCATCCAGGCATCCCATCAAGCTGGTAGCGGACAGATTCGTTTGGCACGGTTTGCGCAAACAAGTCGGACACTGGGCCAGGACCTGCGTACACAGCCAGTCCGCCAAAGCCCAGCGGCACGTGAAGGCTCCCCCCCAGCAGTTCCAGCCGACGCACAGGAGGTTCCAACACATCCATGTGGACATCGTCGGCCCTCTGCCAGTCTCCCGGGGCGCCAGGTATATCTTTACCATGGTAGACAGGTTCACCAGATGTCGGAAGCCATACCGCTCACAGACACGTCCACTGAGTCCTGCGCCTGGACGCTCATTGCAAACTGAATCGCCAGGTTCGGCCTCCCAACGGACATCACCTCCGACAGAGGGGCGCAGTTCACATCGGGTTTGTGAACAGCACTGGCGCAGCTCCTGGGCACCCAGCTGCATCACACCACAGCGTACCATCCCTAGTCCAACAGTTTGGTAGAGCGATTCCACCAGCATCTCAAGTCGGCCCTGACGGCATGCCTCAGCAGCCCCAACTGGACAGATGAGCTTCCCTGGATCCTACTGGCATCCGCACAGCCCCCCAGGAGGACCTGGTGGAATTGGTCTACGGCGTCCCCCTGACGGTCCCAGGCGAGTTTGTACCAGAGGCCTGAGGTTCGGAAGAAATTCCAGCAGTGGTGCTAACGAGGCTGCGGGACAAGGTAGGGACCCTGGCACCGGTCCCGACCTCCAGGCATGGTCCCATGCCATCCCTCACCCCTAAAGACTTCCGAGACAGTGAGTATGTTTTTATTCGCAGGGGCATCCACAGGTCACCTCTACAGTGGATGTACAAGGGACCCTTCAAGGTGATCCGGCACAACAGAACCACGTGTGTCATGGAGGTGGGTGGCAGGGAAGAGACTTTTACAGTGGACCGCCCCAAACCAGTGCACTTGGATATTGAGCAACTGGTGAGGGTACCCCACCGCGCCGCTGAGGCCAGCCACCCAGCTAAGCCACACAGACTGGGGGCTCTGCTCCCCCGATGGACGTTTCTGTGGGAGGGGGTGGTGGCCCACACACATGGGACGTGAACCGCCATCGGGAGCTGCAGGCAGACATGCGGTAGCGCGTTTGGAACTACCCGCTTGGAGTGGACCTTCTGGGAACAGTGTGACGTCACATCTGCCCTGTGGGTCACAAGGGCCCATGGGAGGGGAGATTTAAGCATGCAATTTTGAATCAGTAAAGGCATTCTGAGTTTAGATCTCTCTGCCTCCGTGTGTTTCTTTAGTAGCGCATTTGCGCGCGACTACAGACTAATAAAAACAAGCATTCCATAAGCCTTCTTAACCATATTATCAACTTCTCAGGGAGCTATGAACTTGGACCCCAAGATCTTTCTTCACAGCAACACAGTTAAGAATCTTGCCCTTATTAACAATGTACTGTCTCCTTGCCCTACCAAGGTGCAACACCGCACATTTATCTTGGTTAAACTTCATCTGCCAATTCTCTGCCCATATCTGCAACTGACCTATATCACATTGTATCCTTTGCCAGTCTTCTACACTATCCACAACTCCACCAATCTTGGTATCATTCGCAAACTTACTAACCCACCCATTTACATTTTCATCCAGGTCATTTATATACATCACAAGCAGTATGGGTCACAGCACAGACCCCTGCGGAACATTTCTAATTACCAATCTGCAGCTCAAGCAGGTCCCTTCGACCACTACCCCCTATGTGCAAGCCAGTTTTAAGTCAAAACATAATTCGCCAGGGAATTCATGCATCTTAATCTCCTGGAATACACCCCACCTGTGGCTAGAGAGGACATGAAAATACTGTTCAAAGGCCCAGCAATCTTGTCTCTTGCTCCTTCAATAATGTGGAATAAATCCCATTAGGTCCTGGAGACTTATTCACCTTAATACACATTAGGAGGCCCAAGACTTCCTCTTCCTCAACCTCTAGACAACCTAATACACTCAGCACTGATCTCCTGGTCCTCCTAATACAGTCAGCACTGATCTCCTGGTCCTCCATATTTTTCTTGGTAAATACTGAAGCAAAGTACTCATTAAGTACCTCATTCACATTTTCCACATCCAACCAAATGCTCCCCTTTATCTTTGAGTGGCCCCATCCTCTCCCTAATTATCCTCTTGCTCTTAATGTATGTATAGAATTTCTTAGGTTTCACCTTAATCCTACTTGCCATGGATTTTTCATGGCCCCTCCTGGCTTTCTTAATTCCCTTCATTAGTTCTTTTCTGGCTTCAGTGTACTCCTCATCTGCTTTGTTTGATCCTATCTTCCGAAGCTTTACATACTTCTCCTTTTTCTTCTTGACTAAATTCGTCACCTTGCTGGACATCCAAGGTTCTCTTATCTTTCCGTCCCCGTCCTTCTTTCTAACAGGGACATACTTTTCCTGTACTCTGCGCAATTGATCTTTAAACACCTTCCACATGTCTCATGTGGACTTGCCAGAGAAAAGGTTTTCCCAAATAACGCTTTCTGCCTAATGTCCTTATAATTTGTCCTACTCCAATTTAAAACTCTCCCATGAGAACCATGCAGCTGGGACATTTTCCTCAACATTAGTAGTGAAACTTCTCCACTCTTTACCCCTTTATCTCCTCTTCTATCTTTTCTAAAACTTTCAAAACCTGGTGCCTTAATCACACATTCCTGCCCCTCTCTCAACCAAGTTCCGGTAATGGCTACAATGTCGTAGTTCCATGTAGAAAACCACGTTCCAAGTTCATCACCGTCACCAGTAATGGTCCTGGCATTAAAATATATACACTTCAAACTATCCAACCCATCATATCCATCATTATACACTTAGACAGTGAGGTGAAACACAGCTCCAATGCCATATTTAAGTTTGCTGATATCGCTGTCATTAGCCTTATCAAAGGTCGTAATGAATCAGGAGGGAGATTGAAAATCTGGATGAGTGGTGCCACAGTAACAACCTATCAGTCAATGTCAGCAAAACCAGAGAGCTGATTATTCATTACAACAGAAGGTACCTGGAGGTCCATGAACCAGTCCTCATCACTGAATCATAGATAGAAAAGGTCAGAAACTTTAAATTTCCCGGCATTAACATTTCAGAGGAAGTGCCCTGTGTGTAAGTGCCATTATGAAGAAAGCCTGGCAGTCCCTCTATTTTCTTGGAAGTTTGCATGTCATGGTCCGGTCCGGGAAGTCCGTATTCCGGTTCATGGTCCGGTCCATCGACCCTTGCTCTAGGTTTTCCTGTCTACCCTGTTTCTGTTCTTGTTGAGCTAACTGAGGCAGCTGATGCCAGTTGGGGCTGGCTGCATAAATACCTTCAGAGACCAAGGCTGGATTGTTCTTGTCCTTACTCCTTGTATCCCTGCCTCTGCCTTCTGTTCCCTCGCCTGAAACCCTGCCTTGTCTTGCTGGTAACTCTCGCCTCGCCTGAAGTTCTCGTCTCGCCCTGCTTTGCCAGAAGCCTTGCCTTGTCTTGCCGGTAATTCTCGCCTCACCTGAAGTTCTCGTCTCACCTTGCATCACTTGAAGCCTTGCCTTGGCTTGCTGGTAACTCTCGCCTTGTCTCGCCTAAAGTCTTGTCCTGGAGCCACAACTGTACCTAGCTCCCTTCCTGTCCCTTGCCTCCGCCCAGGTAAGCCAGGCCGTCTTGCCGTTACCTGTGGTTGATTCTGTCCCTTCCTGTCCCTTGCCTCTGTCAGGTGGTGATCCACGCCCTGCCCAGGTAATCCACACCCTGCCCAGGAGTACCGCGCTCTGCTCAGGAGTACCGCGCCCTGCCCAGGGCTCAAGCCTGAGGACTCCAGCCACCTGCCTAGTCTCAAGCCTGAAGACTCCAGCCTCCTGCCAAGCATCGCCTCGTCTCTAGCCTCCTGCCTCCTGCCAACCCTCACCTCAATTCTCTAGCCTCTAGCCTCAAGCCTGAAGACCCCAGCCTCCTGCCTCCTGCCTCCTGCCAAGCCTCATCTCTAGCCTCAAGCCTGAAGACCCCAGCCTCCTGCCTCCTGCCTCCTGCCAAGCCTCGTCTCTAGCCTCAAGCCTGAGGACTCCAGCCTCCTGCTTCCTGCCAAGCCTTGCCTCTAGCCTCCTGCCTCCTGCCAAGTCTCGCCTCTAGCCTCAAGCCTGAAGACTCCAGCCTCCAGCCTCCTGCCAAGCCTCGCCTCTACCCTCAACCCTCAAGCCTGAAGACTCCAGCCTCCTGCCTCCTGCCAAGCCTCGCCTCTAACTTCAAGCCTGAAGACTCCAGCCTCGTCCTGCCTGCCTGCCAAGCCTCATCCTTGCCTAGTTCTGGGGTCCGAGCCAGAGGCAAGACCCAGGTACTGGGTCCTTGCCCAGTCTCTGGCTCGGAGTCCAAGCCCGAGCTCCTAGCTCTCTTGTTCAGTCCTGTTCCAGGTTCCTGGTTTTCCTGTTCATGTCCTTGCCATCGCCCTGTATCCTAGTCCTGTCCCTAGTACTTCAATGTCTGTGTCTTGCACTTGGGTCCATTCCCAGCTCCCACCTTATGACATTGCGAAGATTTGGCTAAAACTTTGACAAGCTTAAACAGATGCACGGTGGAGAGTATACTGACTGGTGGCATCATGGCCAGGTATGGAAATACCAATGCCATTGAATGTAAAAGCCTACAAAAATTAGTGGATACAGCCTAATCCATCACAGGGAAAACCTTCGCCACCATTGTGGACATCTGCCAGGAGCACTGTCTCAGGAAAACAGCATCCATCATCAGAGATCCCCACCATCCAGGCCAAGCAATCTTTTCCCTGTTGCCATAAGGAAGGAGGTACAGCAGCCTCAGGACCCACAGGACCCACACTGCCAAGTTCAGTAACAGTTATTACCCCTCGACCATTGGGTTCTTAAAGCAGAGGTAATAACTTTACTCAATTTCACTCACCCTGAACTGCTCCCACAAACTATGGACTCACTTTCGAGGACTCTTCATGTTCTTGATAGTTATTGCTTATTTATTTATTATTATTATTATGTTTGTATTTTTTCTCTCTGTATCTGCACTGCTCATTGTCACACTTTGGTTGTTTGCCTGTCTAGTGTGCAGTTTTTCATTGATCCTATTGTGTTGCTTTGTTTTTACTGTGAATGCCCACAAGAAATGAATCTTGGGGTTGTATTTGATGACATATATGCACTTTGATGATAAATTTACTTTGAACTTTCATCCATGTTCAGCATCTTAGAATGTCACATTTTTCAGAAAGATCACCTCTAATTTTGTTCTAATGAATACGACGGGTGATTGATAAGTTCGTGGCCTAAGGTAGAAGGAGTCAATTTTAGAAAACCTAGCACATTTATTTTTCAACGTAGTCCCCTCCTACATTTACGCACTTAGTCCAGCGGTCGTGGATCATACGGATTTTGGACCTCCAGAAAGTGTCCACAGCAAGGGTGATTGATAAGTTTGTGGCCTAAGGTAGAAGGAGATGAGTTATACGGCTCTCGTTACAGGCACATGCAGTTCAAGTCTCTGAGTGATTATGCAGAAAGTTTGAAGTTAATAACTCATTTCCTTCTACCGTAGGTCACGAACTTATCAATCACCCTTGATGAGTTATTAACTGCGTTATGAACTGATTAACTTTAAACTTGCTGTATAATCACTCAAATCGTTGAACTGCATGTGCATGTAACGAGAGGTGTATAATTCATCTCCTTCTACGTTAGGCCTCAAACTTATCAATCACCTCTCATACATTGCCAGCTTGCTCAATCTTTCCTCATAGATAATATCAGTAAACTTAAACAGAGGCTGCACTGTCTCCATTACAAATATATTGTTTCTTAAATGGTAAATGTAAAATGTACTCATTAGTCTAAATGCAGTCTCACCAATAATCATACGTTTGTGGCAATTCCCTTTGCAATTATGAACAAAGTTCTATTTTCCTTTGTAATTATTTGCTTTATCATCCCTGCAAACATATTGTGTTTGACATAATTTTATTCTACTATTGTAATACCAGGATGGTATTGGTGTCTTATACTGCCAAGCCAACGGGAAAATACATCTCAAAGTTTCTGCCATTTCCTTATTTCCTATTGGCAACAGAGGGGAAAGTATATTTAAATAGTAAAATAGATCAAAGAGACAAAATACAATGAGAGAATGTGCAACTTCCCAATTTAGAATTGAAACTGAAAATAGTATTGGGTTACTTCATCCTCTGCTTTATCACTACATAGACGATACAGTAAGTGCATGCACTTAATTGCACATAAGATTTCAATTGAACCAGATTTCAGGAGCAGTATTCAACACTTTGTATTACTACAATGCATTTCAGGGCATACTAGATGTTGAACTTTTATCCCTATAGACATACACCTGTGTATCTGCAGTGTTAATATGTTTTGGCAGAACCTCCGATGGTGGCGAGGGGGCATACAGGAGTGAGACAGATTAACTGGTTGAGCAGTGTCACAGCAACAGCATTGCATTCAATGTCAGTGAGACCAAGGAGTTGGCCTCTGAAGGGGAAGTTGAGAGAACACACAACAGTCCTAACTGAGGGTGCAGCTGTGCAAAGGGTGAGCAGCATCAAGTTCCTGGGCATCAATATCTCAAATGATCTATCAAAATGAAAGCAGGGCATCAGCTGTGCTTCATTAGACCATTAGACCACAGAAGCAGAATAAAGCAATTCAGCCGATTGCGTCTGTTCCCCCACTTCATCATAACTGATCCATTTCCCTCTCAAATCCATTCTCCTGCCTTCTCCCCGTAACCTTTGACACCCTGTCTAATCAAGAATCTATACACCTCCAGCTTAAATTTGTTGCTTCCACAGCCGCCTGTGGCAACAAATTCCACAAATCCACCACCCTCTGGAGGAAGAAATTCCTCCTCACATCCGTTCGAAGAGGACGCCCCTCTATTCTGAGCTGTGTGCTCCTATCTTTGACTGCCCCACCATAGAAAGCATCTTCTCCACATCTACTCTGTTCAAGCCTTCCAGCATTTGATAAGGTTCAACGAGATCCCCCCCGCCCCCCCATTCTTTAAAATTCCGGTGAGTGAAGGCCCTGATCCAATCAGTCACTCCTCACATGATGTCTTTCACTCCCAGAATCATTCTCGTGAACCTTCTCTGAACCCTCTCCATGGTCAGCACATCCTTTCTACAATGAGGAGCCCAAAACTGCTCAAAATACTCCGTGAGGCCTTAGCGATGCTTTATAAAGCCTCAGCATTACATCTTTGTTCTTCTGTTCTAGTGCTCACGAAATAAATGCTAACATTTCATTTACCTTCCTCACTACTGACTCAACCTGCAAATTAACCTTTAGGGAACCCTGCACAAGAACTTCCAATTTCTTTTGCACATCAGATTTTTGTATTTTCTCCGTGCTTAGAAAATAGTCTATTCTTTTATTCCTTTTAACAAAGTGCATGACTATCTATACAGTTACTGACATTATATTCCATTTACCATTTCTTTGCCCATTCTACTAACTGTCTAAGGCCTCTGCAGCCTCCCTGCTTCCTCAACATGACCTGCCCCTCCACATATCTTTGCATCATCCACAAATTTGCCCACAAAGCCATCAGTTCTGACATGCAATGTAAAAATAATCAGTCCCAAAACCAACTCTTGCAGAACACCACAAGTCACTGGCAGCCAATCAGAAAAGCCTCCCTTTATTCCCACAGTTTGAGTTATGCAAAGCAGGGAATGCTGTATCAATGTTAGTATCTTTCTGGTAATACCATGGGATCCTAAGACCATAAGATACAAGAGAAAAATTAGGCCATTAGGCCAAGTCTGCTTCACCATTTCAGCATAGGTCATCCATTTTTCCTCTCAGCCCCAATCTCCTGCCTTCCCCCATATCCCTTCATACCCTGTCCAATCAAGAATCTATCCACCTCACCCTTAAATATAGATAAAGACTTGGCTCTACATCTGCCTGTGGCAATGAATTCCACAGATTCACTACTCTGGCTAAAGAAATTCCTCCTCATCTCTGTTCTAAAAGAACGTCCCTCTATTCTGAGACTGTGTCCTCTGGTCTTAGACCCTCTCACCAGAGGAAACATCCCCTCCACATCCACTTTACCAAGGCCTTTCACCGTTTGATAGGTTTCAATGAGGTCACCCCTCATTCTTTTGAATTCCAGTGAATACAGGTCCAGAGCCATCAAATGTTCTTTATATGACAAGCCATTTAATCCTGGAATCTTTCTCATGAACATCCTTTGAATCCTCTCCAGTTTCAGCACATCCATTCAAAAATAAGGGGCCCAAAACTGCACGCAATATTCCAAGTGAGGCCTTGCCAGTACTTTATAAAGTCTCAACATTACATCCTTGCTTTTATATTCTAGTCCTCTTGAGATGAAAGCTAACTTTGTATTGGCCTTCCTCACCTCAGACTCAACCTGCAAATTAACCTTTAGGGAATCCTGCACAAGGACTTCCAATTCCCTTTGAGACTCAGATTTTGGTATTTTCTCTCCATTTGGAAAATAGTCAACTCTTTCATTTCTTCTACCAAAGTTCATGACCATAAGCTTCCCAACACTCTATTCCATCTGCCACTTCTTTGCCCATTCTCCTAATCTGTCTAAGTCCTTCTGTAGCCTCCCAGTTTCCTCAGAACTACTTGCCCCTCCACCTATCTTCAGATTGTCTGCTAATTTTGCAACAAAGCCATCAATTCCATCATTCAAATCATTGATATATAATGTAAAAAGAAACAGCCCCAACACAGACCCTGTGAAACACCACTAGTCACCGGTAACCAGTCAGAAAATGCTCCCCTTGTTCCCACTCTTTGCCCTCTGCCAATCATCCACTACTTTATCCATGTTAGAATCTTCCCTGTAATACCATGGGCTCGTAGCTTGTTAAGTGGCCTTGTATGTGGCACCTTGTCAAAGGCCTTCTGAAAATCCAAGTACGCTACATCAACTGATTCTCCTCTGTCTATCCTGCTTGCTATTTCATCAAAGAATTCCAACAGATTTGTCAGGCAAATTTTCCCTTGAGGAAACCATGCTGACTGTAGCTTGTTTTATCATGTGCCTCCAAGTACCCCCAAATCACATCCTTACCTATCGACTCCAACATTTTCCCAACAACTGAGGTCAGAATAACTGACCTATAATTTCCTTTCTTCTGCCTCTCTCCCTCCTTGGAGTGACGTTTGCAAGTTTTCAGTCTTCCAGAACCATTCCAGAATCTAGTGATTCTTGAAAGATCATTATTAATGCCCCCACAATCTCTTCAGCCATCTTTCAGAATCCTGGGCTGTACACCATCTGGGCCAAGTGACTTATCTACCTTCAGACCTTTCAGTTTCCACAAGGACCTTCTCTCTATTGTTGGTAACACACTTCATGCCTCCAACACTGGAATTTCCACCATACTGCTGGTGTCTTACACAGTGAGGACTGATGCAAAATATTTATTCAGTTCATCCACTGTTTCCTTGTTCTCCAATACTACCCCTCTAGCATCATTTTCCAGTGGTCTGGTATTTGAAAAACCTTTTGATACCCTCTTTAATATTATTCTGTAGCTTTCTTTTGTATTCCATCTTTACCTTCCTAATGACTTTTTTAGTTGCATTCTGTTGGTTTTTAAACGCTTCTGAATCCCTGAAATTCCCATTAATTTTTGCTCTACTAAGAGCCCTCTCTTTGACATTTATGTTGGCTTTGACTTCTCTTGTTAAGCATAGCTGTGTCATCTTTCCTTTAGAGTATTTTTTCCTCTTTGGGAGGTATATATCCTGTACATTCCGAATTGCTTTCAGAAATTCCAGCCACTTGCTGCACTGCCATCATCCCTGCCAGTGTTCTTTTCCAATGAATTCTTACCAACTACTCTGTCATGCCTCTATAATTTCCTTTTCTCCATTGTAGTACCAATACATCATAATTTTGCTTCTCCTCCTCCAACTTCAGCATGAATTCGATCGTACTATGATCACTTTCCACTCAGGGTTCTTTTATCACTAATCAATCTTATAGATAAGATATGGATGCACGGAGTCAGAGGAAGTGTATTGGCATGGATAGTGGATTGGTTAACCAATAGAAGGCAGAGAGTTGGTATAAATGGGTGTTTCTCCGGTTGGCAGTCTGTGGTGAGTGGGGTGCCGCAGGGGTCGGTACTGGGCCCGCAGCTGTTTACCATTTACATTGGTGATTTGGAAGAGGGGACTGAGTGTAACGTAGCGAAATTTGCTGATGACACTAAACTGAGTGGAAAAGCAAATTGTACAGAGGATTTGGAGAGTCTGCAGAGGGATATAGATAGGTTAAATGAGTGGGCCAAGGTCTGGCAGATGGAATACAACGTTGGTAAATGCGAGATCATCCACTTTGGAAGGAATAATAGAAGAGCAGATTATTATTTAAATGGTGAAAGATTGCAGCATGCTGTTGTGGAGAGGGACTTGGGAGTGCTTGTTCATGAATCACAAAAAGGTTGGCTTGCAGGAACAACAGGTTATTAAGAAGGCAAACGGAATGTTGGCCTTCATTGCTAGAGAGATTGAATTCAAGAGCAGGGAGGTGATGCTGCAACTATACAGGGTACTGGTGAGGCCGCACCTGGAGTACTGCGGGCAGTTCTGGTCTCCATACTTGAAGAAGGATATACTGGCTTTGGAGGCAGTGCAGAGGAGGTTCACCAGGTTGACTCCAGAGATGAATGGGGTTAACCTATGAGGAGAGATTGAGTCGTATGTGACTATACTCTCTGGAATTCAGAAGAATGAGAGAGGATCTCACAGAAACATACAACATTTTGAAAGGGGTAGATAAGATAGAAGTAGGAAAGTTGTTTCCATTTGTAGGTGAGACTAGAACTAGGGGATATTGCCTCAAGCTTCAGGGGAGAAGATTTAGGACAGAGATGAGGAGAAATTGTTTTTCCCAGAGAGCGGTGAATCTGTGGAATTCTCTGCTGAGGGAAGCAGTTGAAGCTTCCTCACCAAATATATTTAAGATACAGTTAGATAGGTTTTTACATAGTAGGGGAATTAAGGGTTATGGGGAAAAGGCAGGTAGCTGGAGCTGAGTTTACGGACAGATCAGTCATGATCTTATTGAATGACGGGGCAGTCTCGATGGGCTGGATGGCCTACTCCTGCTCCTATTTCTTATGTTTTTAATCCAGTTCATTGCACTATCCCCAACCCAGAATAGCTAATTACCATCTTGCTAGATCAAAAGCCATCTTGCAAGCATCCTAGAAATTCTTTCTCTTTGAATCCCGCACCAACTGTTTTTCCCAATCTACCTGCATATTGAAACCCCCAAGACTACTGTAATATTGTGCTTTTGTCATGCATTTTTTATCTCCTGTTACAACTTGCAGACCACATCCTTACTAGTGTTTGGGGGTCTGTATATAAATCCTATCAGGGTTTTTTTTACCTTTGCAGTTCCTTAGCTCGATCCACAGTGATTCAATACCTTCCAACCCTATGTCACCTCTTTCCAATGACTTGATTTCATTTTTTACCAACAGAGCCATGCCACCCCCTCTGCATTCCTGCTCGCCCTTTCAATACAATGGGTATCCTTGGACGTTGAGTTCCCAGCTATAACCTTCTTTCAGCCACGATTCAGTGATGCCTACAACATCATACTTGCCAATCTGCAACTGTGCTACAAGTTCATCAACCCTATTTGTTCCCGATGTTGGGGAAGTCCAGAACGAGGGGTCACAGTTTGAGGATAAAGGGGAAGCCTTTTAGGACCAATTAGGAAAAACTTCTTCACACAGAGAGTGGTGAATCTGTGGAATTCTCTGCCACAGGAAACAGTTGAGGCCAGTTCATTGGCTATATTTAAGAGGGAGTTAGATATGGCCCTTGTGGTTACGGGGGTCAGGGGGTATGGAGGGAAGGCTGGGGCAGGGTTCTGAGTTGGATAATCAGCCATGATCATAATAAATGGCGGTGCAGGCTCAAAGGGCCAAATGGCCTACTCCTGCACCTATTTTCTATGTTTTCTATGTTTTCTATTTCATATACTGCGTGCATTCAAATATAACACGTTCAGTCTTGTATTCACCTTTTTTGATTTTGTCTGTCTTTTATGTTGCAACTCATCCTGTTGAGTGCAATTTGGCTCTATCATCAGCCTCTCCTTGCTAGGAGTCTCACTGTATATTGCCTCTGTTTGTAAACCTACTACATCATCTTCAGCACTAACACTCTGGTTCTAACCCCCCTGCCAAATTAGTTTAATCCCACCTGAACAATTCAAGCCAACATTCCCACGAGGATATTGGACCCCCTCAGGTTCAGGTGTAACCCATTCTTTTGTACAGGTAATGTCTTTCCCAGAAGAGATCCCAATGGTCCGTAAATCTGAACCTCTGTCCCCTGCACCAATTTCTGAGACACACATTCACCTGCCAAATACGTCGAGCACCTCTGCTCCGTCCGCCAAAATAAACAGGATCTCCCAGTAGCCACCCACTTCAACTCTGCTTCCCACTCCCATTCAGATATGTCCATACATGGCCTCCTCTACTGCCATGACGAGGCTAAACTCAGGTTGGAGAAGCAACACCTCATATACCATCTAGGTCGTCTCCAGCCCCTTGGTATGAACATAGGATTCTCCAACTTCCGGTAATTCCCTTCCCCTCCCTTCCCCTATCCCTATGTCACTCTGCCCCCTCCCCCAGCTGCATACCACCTCCCTCACTACCCATTGTGTTTTCCCCTATTCTTTCTTCACCTTTCCTGCCTATCACCTCCCTGCCTCCCTTCCCCCACCCCTTTATTTCTCCCCTTACTGGTTTTTCACCTGGAACCTACCAGCCTTCTCCTTCCCACCCTCCCTCCACCTTCTTTATAGGGCCTCTGCCCCTTCTCCCTACAGTCCTGACAAAGGGTTCGGGCCCGAAACATTGACTGATTGTTTCCATGGATGCTGCCCGACCTGCTGAGTTCCTCCAGCGTGTTGTGAGTGTTGCACCTGCCAAATTATCCAATCCTTGCCCTCATTGGCACCTGGCACAGGCAGTAATCCAGAGATTATGACCTCAGGTTTCTACTTAGCTCCCTAAAATCTCTCTTCAGGACCTCCTCACCTTGGTGCTAATTATGTACCAAGGCTTCTGGCTGCTCACCTTTGCCCTTGAGACTGCCGTGGACATGATCTGTTACGTCCCTGATCCTGGCATCAGGGTGGCAACGCATCATCTGGGTGTCTCTATCATGCCCAGAGAACCTTGCCTCTGTTCCTCTGACTAAGAAATCTCTTATAAACACTGCAGACCTCTTCACCTCTCTGCTCTTCTGGGGCACAGCAACAATCTTGGTGCCAGAGACTTGCTATCCCTTTCAATAGTGTCTAAAGTTATATACTCATTATTGAGGGGAACAGCCACAGGTGTACTCTGCACTGGCTGTGCATTTCCCCTCCTTCTCCTGACAGTCACCCGGTTACCTGTCTCCTGCAACCTAGGGGTAATTACCTTCTTGTAGCTGCTGTCTATCATCTCCTCATTCTCTTGTATGAGTCAAAGGTCATCAAGCTGCAATTCCAGATTCTGTCAGGAGCTGCAGCTCTGTGCACCTGGTGCAGATGTGTTTATCTGGGAGACTGGATGTCTCTCACACTTCCCACATCTGTCACACGGTACAAAACACTGCTCCTGGAACCATTCTCACTATGCACTAATAGATGGGGAATGAACAAATATAAACAGAGAGAGTAACTTACAAATACTTTACCTCACCCAAGCCTGATGTTGCCTAAGCCTAATGAGCCAAAATCACTCTAAAGAGCGGCACACACACAAGAATGGCCACTGTGCTTGCTTATTCTTATTAGCCCTTCCTAATAATTCCCTCTTGTTGATCAGTCACTCCTCAATTCTTATCTTGTCAAGCAGCCTCATATGTAGCATCTTGTCAAAGGCCTTCTGAAAATCCAAGTACACAACATCCACTGAGTCTCTTTGTCTATCCAGGCAAGATTTTCTCTTGAGGAAACCAGGCTGACAATGGCTTATTTTATCATGAACCCTGAAGCACCCCAAAACCACATCCTTAACAGTGGATTCCAACATATTCCCAACCACTGAGGTCAGGCTATCTGGCCTATCTTCTGCCTCCCTTCTTGAAGAGTGGAGTGACATTTGCAATTTTCCAGTCCTATGGAACAGTGCCATAATCAAGTGATTCTTGAAAGATCATTACTAATGCCTCTACTATCCCTTCAGCTACCTCTTTCAGAACCTTGAGTATAGTCCATCTGGTCCAGGTGACTTTCAGACCTTTCAGTTTTCCAAGCACCTTCTCCTTTGTAACTGCACTCACTTCTGCCCCCTGACACACTTGAATTTCAGGCACACTGCTAGGGTGTTCATAGTGAAGACTGATGAAAAATACTTATTCAGTTTGTTCATTATTTCCTCGTTCCCCATTTCTACCTCTTCATTGTCCTTTTCCAATGGTCCAACATCTATTCTTGCCTCTCTTTTATTCTTCGTATATCTGAAAAAAATGTTTGGTATCCTCTTTGATATTGTTGGCCATCTTCTATAGGCATCCGTTAGTCTTGTGAGACCATGGATTTGTGCCTTAGAAGGTTTTCCAGGGTGCAGGCCTGGGCAAGATTGTATGGAAGACCGGCTGTTGCCCATGCTGCAATCTCCCCTCTCCACGCCACTGATGTTGTCCAAGGGAAGGGCACTAGGACCGATACAGCTTGGCATGGGTGTCGTCGCAGAACAATGTGTGGTTAAGTGCCTTGCTCAAGGACACAACACGCTGCCTCAGCTGAGGCTCGAACTAGCGACCTTCAGATCACTAGACCGATACTTTAACCACTTGGCCATGCGTTGGCCATCTTATTGTCTATCTTATTTTCATATTTCATCTTTCTCCCCCATGGCTTTTTTAGTTGCCTTCTGTTGGTTTTTAAGTCTCCCAATTCTCTAACTTCACACTAAATAGTCATAGTCATAGTTATAGTCATACTTGATTGATCCCGAGGGAAATTGTTTTTCATTACAATTGCACCACAAATATTTAAATAGTAATAAAACCATAAATAATTAAATAGTAATATGTAAATTATGCCAGGAAATAAGTCCAGGACCAGCCTATTGGCTCAGGGTGTCTGACCCTCCAAGGGAGGAGTTGTAAAGTTTGATGGCCACAGGCAGGAATGACTTCCTATGACACTCAGTGTTGCATCTCAGTGGAATGAGACTCTGGCTGAATGTACTCCTGTGCCCAACCAGTCCATTATGTAGTGGATGGGAGACATTGTCCAAGATGGCATGCACCTTGGACAACATCCTCTTTTCAGACACCACCGTCAGAGAGTCCAGTTCCATCCCCACAACATCACTGGCCTTACGAATGAGTTTGTTGATTCTGTTGGTGTCTGCTACCCTCAGCCTGCTGCCCCAGCACACAACAGCAAACACGATCGCACTGGCCACCACAGACTCTTAAAACATCCTTAGCATTGTCCGACAGATGATAAAGGACCTCAGTCTCCTCAGGAAATAGAGACGGCTCTGACCTTTCTTGTAGACAGCCTCAGTGTTCTTTGACCAGTCCAGTTTATTGTCAATTTTGCTCTATTTTATGCTGTCTTTTGCTTTTATGTTGGCTTTGACCTAGGAGGTTTAGATTTTTTATGTCACCAAACATTCGAGCAAATGAACCTATCTTTAACCCTCATAGATTTATCCACCTCAAATAAATCTTCTCTCAATCTTCTACCTTCAAAAGAATACAGTCCCAATTTATTCAATTTATCCTTATAACTCAGGTCCTCCAGATCTGGCAACATCCTTACACATTTTCACTATACTCATTCCACCTTGTTTACACCTTTCCCGTAGGTAGCTGACGAAAACTGCACACAATACTCCAGATTAGGCCTCACCATTGTCTGATACGACTTCAACATAACACCCCGTCTCCTGCATTCAATACATTGATTTATGAAGGCTAATATGCCAAAAGCTTTCTTTATGACCCTATCTACCTGTAACACCACTTTCAATGAATTATGGACCTGCATTCCCAGATCTCGTTTTTCTACCACACTCCTCAGTGCCCGACTGTCCACTGTGTAAGACCTGCTGTGTTTTGGTCCTACCAAAGTGCAAAACCTCACACCAGGAGTTCCCATCTTTTCATTACCATAATCAGAGGGGAAATGCAGGAGCCTGAAGATGTGTTTTCAGTATTTTAGAACACTTTCTTCCCTTCTGCCATTAGATTTCTGAACAGTGCATGAACCTCGATTTTGGCACTGTATTTTTATGTATTTCTTATTGTAACTCATATTACCTTTTTATGTTTTGTACTGTACTGCTGCTAGAAAAGAACAAATTACAAAACATATCAGTGATAATAAACCTGATTCTGATTCTGATCTTGAGGAACACACAAAATGCTAGAGGATCCCAGCGAGTCAGGCAACATCTATGGAGGGGAATAAACAGTCAAGGTTTTGGACCAAGACCCTTCATCAGGGCAGGAAAGGAAGGGGGCAGAAACCTGAATAAGGCCGGGGGAGGGGAGGAGTACAAAAAAGCAATGATGACAGGTGAGATGAAGGCGGATGGGTGGGGTAGGGAGGTGAGTCAAGAAGCTGGAAGGGGATAAGTCAAGGAAGTAAATGGCTGAAGAGGTAGTAATCTAACAGGAGAGGACAGTCAACGATGAAAGAAAGGGAAGGAGGAGGGGCACCAGAGGGAGGTTATGGTTAGGTGAAAGGAAGAGAAGGGGTGAATGGATAACCAAAATGGGGAATGGAAAAAGATAGGTGGGCAGTGGGGGTGAGGGGGGGAATGACTTGAAGTTAGAGTAATCAATGTTCATGCCATTAGTTTGGATGCTACCCAGAATACGAGGTGTTACTCCTCCAATCTGAATGTGGCTTCATTTTGGCAGTAGAGGAGATCATGCACTGAAATGTCAAAATCAAAATGGATGGCCACTGAGAAATCCTGCCAGTTGTCAAAATCAGAATCAGAATCAGGTTCATATCGCTGGCACACTGTATGTCATTTTGCGACAGCAGTACATTGCAATGCATAACAACTTAAAAATAATAATTGACAGAAATAATTATATATATAGTCATGTGTGATAACAAGCAGAGCTACTGGATGGATGATGCTAATGAGAGAGATAATGGAAGACAATGGAGAAACATTCAGAATGCTAATAAGAGAGAAGAGAGAGATTAACGAGAAAGAAACACAATTCAGATATTGACAGACCGGTTGCTTTGAACCTGAACTGTTTGAAGTTTGATGGACAGGTAATACCCCAGCAGGGGGATAAAAAGAGCAGGTTTGCTAAGGCACGACACGCCACAAGACCCTAGAAAGAGCAGTGTGCCCCCACAAGTTGGTGGAGTTTGAAGGACCGGTTCACGGGAACCGATCAGAGGCTCACAGGGTGTAAAGGTACGATCGGTGGGAACCTGGGGTGTGTGTCCGCCCTTGCCTGGGTGCCGGGTTCACCGCAGAAGAACGATCGTATCCGGAACGGCAGGGTCACAGTCAGTGACCACAGCGGGATTAGAAGACATCAAAATGTCTGCCCGAAACCAACTGCGAAGACATCAAAAGGTCTGCCTGAAACCAACTGCATCACTCACTCACTCTCTCTCTCTCTCTCTCTCTCTCTCTCTCTCTCTCTCTCTCTGTCTCTCTCTCTCTCTCTCTCTCTCTCTCTCCCCAGTGGTACAACAACAGCGACCACTTTGAACTGCACTAAACTGAACTGAACTCTGCTTCACTTAAGACTGATCATTTTACCCCAAAACTGCGATAGAGCTTGGTTGATTCCTATTACCCTAGTTCTGTGTATATGTGTGTATTATCGTTGTGAACCTGTTACATTTATATCCTTACGATTAGTGTACTGTATTACTTATTTCTTTAATAAATCTTTATTAGTTCCTAGTAATCACAGACTCCAACGAGCGTTCCATTTCTGCTGGTTTGGCAACCCAGTTATGGGGTACGTAACATAAGTGGGAATCTCGTCCAGGATTTTGAACGCCAAAATTGGGACTGGATAAATTGATTGGGTTAAAATTCCCGAGAGAATAAAAAGAGGTTCAAACAGCAGAAATGGAGATTGAGGAATTTCTAAAGGCGCCAACCTTGGAGGCATTAGAGGATGCCAGGAAATCAGAATTGGTGGCTGTTACAGAAGGGTTGAATCTTTTTAAGAGGAAGCCGATAATGAGGAGAGTGGAGATGCACAGAGCTATCATAGAGCTAAAGGTGTGTTTCCCCACGGGGAGCTGGAGGCGGTGTCTATGAGCAAACCTGGTGGAGAAGCAGTGCAGCTGCAGATGGAAAAATTAAGACTCCAGCACGGGTTCCGAGTAAAGCAGTTAGAACGGGAAGAGAGAGTCTAGCAGTTAGAACAAGAAGAGAGAGACAAGCAGTTAGAATGGGAAGAGAGAGAGAAGGAAAGGGAATTTGAGCTGGAGAAGTTAAGGATGACGCTAGAGAGGGGCCAAATGCCGAACCAAGGTGGGGGGTTCAGGGCGACCCAGGAGGTTAAGTTGGTTCCCCCATTTGAGGAGGCTGATGTTGATCGGTACTTCCTACACTTTTAAAAAGTCGCTGCAAGTCAGGACTGGCCGAGGGATAAGTGGGCTGTTTTGCTTCAGAGCATACTAAGGGGAAGGCTCAGCAAGCTTACTCAGCATTGTCAGCAGAAGATGCCCAGAGGTATGATGTGGTGAAAGAAGCTATACTCAGGATTTATGAGTTGGTCCCGGAGGCATACCAGCGAAGGTTCTGGAATGTGAGGAAGCAGTGGGGCCGCATTTATTTAGAGTTCGCCCATGAGATGCAGATGTATTGTGAGCGTTGGTGCGCCTCGAAAGGGGCACTGGGAATTATGACAGACTGCTACAGCTAATACTGATTGAGCAATTTAAAGGTTGTGTTCCTGAAGGTATGAGGCCCTATCTAGATGAGAAAGAGGCAGAAACCTTAGCCGCAACTGCTAAGTTAGCAGATGAGTACGCGTTAACACACAAAGCAAAGTTTACCCCGAGTAAGAACTACCAGAAGGGTAGTCGAGAGGGAGGAGAAAGTCCGCCAGAAAAGCCAGAAAGTAAGTCGGGGACTAGTGAGAAGGATAAGGAAGACAGGAAGCAGTTTGGGAGGAAGTCTCCTGGGGTCGTATGCTATAATTGTGGGAAAGCCAGTCACTTTGCGTCCAGGTGTTTTGCCCCAAAGAAAGAGATGGGGAAAGGAAAAACGATGAATCTGACTGGCTGTATTGAGCCAGCAAACAAACCGCTAGGGGAGAAGAAGTCTGATAGAGTTCGGGAAGGGCATGAGAAGTTTATTTCGGCTGGACTGCTGTTGGTGAAGGAGGGGTCAGCCCCAGATCCAGTACAGATCTGGAGAGACACTGGGGCTTGTCAGTCATTGATCTTAAGGAGGGTGTTAGACTTTAGTTCAGAGACCCAGACTGGGGAGGTCAGTGTGATAAAAGGCATTGGGAAAGGGACCGAAGCAGTACCTTTTCACCAGATACACCTAAAAAGTGACTTGGTCTCCGGACCGGTCACAATAGTGGTGAGGCCTGATTTACCGATGGAAGACGTGGAGGTCTTACTCGGTAATGACCTTGCAGGTGGAGATGTGTACCCAGCAGTAAAGCTGATGAGCAAGCCTGCCAGGACTGAGGACCCACCCATGGACTCACAGGTTTATCCTGTTTGTGCAGTAACTCGGCGCATGTCCAGAAAGGCTGCCGAAGGGAATGTAGATTTAGCTGAGACTTTTTTACCAGCCTTGTACCAAGAGGGGTTAGAAAGTGAGAAGAAGGAGCATAGTGGAGCGGAAGGAAATGAGGGTGTTGAGGTAGATTTATCATTAGCGAGGGAGGAATTTTTACAGGCACAGGAACGAGACGAGGAGCTGATGGTTTTGACGGAGACAGCTCTCTCCGAAGCAGAAATAAAAAGGGAATCAGTGGGCTATTATGTGAAGGAGGGAGTACTGATGAGGAAGTGGAGACCAAGTACCGTGCCCGCAGATGAGGGGTGGGGGGTGGTACACCAGGTGGTAGGGCCAAAAATTTATAGGGATGAGATTTTTAACCTGGCCCACAAGATACCCCTCGGTGGACATTTTGGGGTGAGGAAAACAGTCGATAGAATTATGAAAGAGTTTTACTGGCCGAACATGAGGAAGGATATTATTGAATATTGTAGACGGTGTCGTTCCTGTCAGGTGGTAGGAAAGCCAAAGCAGGTCCTGCCTAAAGCACCCCTTCGACCGATACTCGCTTTCGGGGAAACTTTTTCCCGAATAATTGTGGATTTTGTCGGTCCCCTGCCCAGAACTGCGAGTGGGCAAGAGTATGTGATGACTATGATGTGTGTCGCCACCAGGTTTCCGGAGGCTGTGCCCCTGGCAAGTGTCAAGGCTCCCGTAGTGGTAAGGGCGCTTGTGAAATTTTTCACTACGGTGGGGCTGCCAAGGGAAATCCAGTCAGATCAGGGGAGTGTCTTCACATCTCACACATTCCGACAGATGTTGGATGAGATGGGAGCAAAGCAGATTTTGGCCTCCACGTACCACCCAGAGTCCCGAGGGGCGTTGGAAAGATTCCACGCAACATTAAAGACCATGATTAACATTTATTGTCAAGAGAACGTTAGGGACTGGGATGATGCCTTGCCTCTTCTGTTATTTGCCGTAAGGGACACGGTTCAGGAGTCATTGGGGCTCAGCTCATTCGAGCTCATCTTTGGTCATCGGCCCAGAGGACCCCTGACCTTACTGAAAGAGCAATGGTCCAGTCCGACCGTACAAGTCAATGTGATTGATTATGTTTTAAAATTTTGTGGGAGGCTTAAAAGGATCTGTGACCTTGCCAAAGAAAATCTATGACACTCCCAAACTAAAATGAAACAGTGGTATGATAGACGTGCCCGCAAACAAGCATTTCAAGTGGGCGATAGGGTTTTATTTCTGTTTCCAGTGGTAACTAACCCCCTCCAGGCGAGATTCCACGGTCCGTACAAAGTGATTAAAAAGATAAACTCTTTGAATTATGTTATCGAAACGCCGGACAGACGTAAGCCAACCCAATTAGTACATATTAATATGTTAAAAGCTTACCACGATCAGAAAGCCGATCTAGTCGGTGTTATCATGAAAATGAATGAGGCTGGGGTGCCAAATGATTAGTGGAAAACCCATCTTGAAAAGATAAATATGGTGCCGACCAGACTGGAGAACTCTATTGTTTTGGCCAACCTTGCTGATAAGGACTCTCACTTAACCCCTAAACAGAGCGAGCCACTGATAAAGCTAATTAACCGGCATGCAGATGTATGTCCGGATGTCCTGAGGCAATGCAAGGGGACGGTACATAATGTTGTTGTCACATCAGATCAGCCTATTAAGCAACACCCCTATAGGATGAACTTGGAGAAGGGCAAGCTAGTGGAGAAAGTAATTGAACACATGCTAGCTACAGGTATTATTAGGCCATCCAAATGGGAATAGGCTTCTCCCTGTGCTGTTGTCCCGAAAGCCGATGGGAGCATACGATTCTGTACAGATTACAAAAAGGTGAACACCATCACAAAAACTTATGCTTACCCCATCCCAAGGGTAGACGATTGCATCAGTAAAGTGGGGAGAGCTAAGTACATCTCAAAGATCGATTTGCTGAAAGGGTATTGTTGTGTTCCTTTAACCGACCGGGCTAGAGAAATCTCAGCCTTTGTCACTCCACCCAGGGTATACGAGTATAATGTTTTACCTTTTGGCATGAAAAACACCCCAGGGACCTTCCAAAGGATGATTAATTCAGTGATAAAAAGGTTAAAGAACGCAGAAGCATATATTGATGATTTAGTGGTCTGGAGTGACACATGGGAGGAGCACATTGTGGCAGTACAGGACCTGTTTAAACGGCTGTCTGAAGCCAACCTGACAGTGAACCTCGCAAAAAGTGAGTTCGGCCACGCGAAGGTCACTTACCTGGGGTATGTGGTAGGACAGGGGCAGCTGGCACCGATGCAGGCTAAGGTGCGGGCTATCTGTCAAGTTCCCATCCCAACAGACAAGAGAACCCTGAGAAGGTTCTTGGGGATGGTGGGTTACTATCGGAAGTTTTGCAAAAACTTTGCGGATATTACCCTCCCTCTTACTAAGTTCTCGCCGAAGGATGCAAAGTTTGTGTGGAACAACCTTTGTCAACAAGCCTTCAAGAGTCTAAAGGTGATTCTGTGTCACCGCCCTGTATTGAATGTGCCTGACATTTCAAAGCCCTTCTCCCTACCAACCGATGCTAGCGATGAAGTGGCAGGGGTGGTGCTGTTGCAGACAGACAAAGAGGAGATTGAACACCCAGTGGCTTATTTTTCTAAGAAGTTTAATGTCCATCAGAGAAATTATTCCACTGTGGAGAAGGAATTACTGGCAATCATACTGGCATTACAACATTTTGAGGTTTATGTTTGTCCAGCACAGAAACCACTGATAATTTACATTGATCACAATCCATTAGTGTTTTTGGCCACAATGAAGGATAAAAACAAACGCTTACTAAATTGGACTCTGGTATTACAGGAATTTGATATTAAGATAAAACATATAAAAGGAACGGACAATGTGGTTGCTGATTGTCTGTCAAGGTGTTAAAACTTAAAGTTCTCTGTACACACACACACACACACATACACACACAACATATAAAGTAAATTAAATAATTGGTGTAAAATGAGAGAGCAAACTGCTGTTCATGGGTTCATTACCCTTTCAGAAATCTGATGGCAAAGAGGAAGGAGTTTTTCCTGCAACGTTGACAGTGAGTACCTCCTCGTTAATAGTGGCAATGAGAAGAGGGCATGTCCTGGATTGTGGGGTCCTTAATGATGGAGGCTGGCTTTTTGAGGTATTACCGTTTGAAGATGTCCTCATTGCTGGGGCGGCTAGTACCCATGATGGAGCTGCTGAATGTACACCTTTCTGTGCAAGGTGGTTCTTGCAACACTTCAACCAGCTGATCTATCACACTCCTATAGATCTTCTTGTCACCATCTGCCAAAAATAGTTGTGTCATTGGCAAATTCATAAATGGTGCTTGAGCTGCACCTAGCCACACAGTCATGGGTGAAGGGAGAGTAGAGCAGTAAGCTGAGTATTCATCCATGAGAAGCACCAGTATTGATTATCAGCGAGGAGGAGATGTTATTTCCTATCCACACTGACTGTACTCTCCTGGTGACAAATTCAAGGATCCAGCTGCAGAGATCGTAAGTCCAAAAATCATAGGAGCAGAATTAGGCCATTTGGCCCATCAAGCCTGCTCCACCATTCAATTATGGCTGATCCTTTTTTCCCATCTTCAGCCCCACTCCCCAGCTTTCTCCCCATAATGTTTGATGCCGTATTCAATCAAGAACCTATCAAACTCTGCCTTAAATACACCCAATGACCTGGCTTCCACAGCTGCCTGTGGTAATAAATTCCACAAATTCACCACCATCTGATTAAAGAAATTTCTCCGCATCTCTGTTTTAAATCCACGCTCCTCTATCTTGAGGTTGTGCCCTCTTATCTTAGAATCCCCACCATTGGAAACATCCTTTCCACATCTAGGAGCGGTCATCAACGGAGTGATCTGAGGCAGAGTGTTAGGACTTTGGTTCATTTGGGCTTCAGTGATAATGAGTCGAGGAGAGGTAAGTTACCTGTGAGGAATATTAACAGGAAGTATGTCTGTGAGGCCGGTGTTCTGTACTGGGTGTCAGCCTCCCGGATGGCCACATCTGTGCCATGTGTGTTGAGCTGCAGCTCCTTAGGGACCACATTAGGGAACTGGAGATGCAGCTCACTGACCTTCGTCTGGTCAGGGAAAGTGAGGAGGTAATAGAGAGCTGCTGTAGGCAAGTAGTCACACCGGGGCCTCAGGAGACAGATAAGTGGGTAACAGTCAGGAGAGGGAAGGGCAAGACACAGATACTAGAGAGTACCCCTGTATTGTGCTGTAGAAACATAGGAACATAGAAAATAGGTGCAGGAGTAGGCCATTCGGCCCTTTGAGCCTGCACCACCATTTATTATGATCATGGCTGATCATCCAACTCAGAACCCCGCCCCAGCCTTCCCTCCATACCCCCTGACCCCCGTAGCCACAAGGGCCATATCTAACTCCCTCTTAAATATAGCCAATGAACTGGCCTCAACTGTTTCCTGTGGCAGAGAATTCCACAGATTCACCACTCTCTGTGTGAAGAAGTTTTTCCTAATCTCAGTCCTAAAAGGCTTCCCCTTTATCCTCAAACTGTGACCCCTCGTTCTGGACTTCCCCAACATCGGGAACAATCTTCCTGCATCTAGCCTGTCCAATCCCTTTAGGATTTTATACATTTCAATCAGATCCCCCCTCAATCTTCTAAATTCCAATGAGTACAAGCCCAGTTCATCCAGTCTTTCTTCATATGAAAGTCCTGCCATCCCAGGAATCAATCTGGTGAACCTGTAGGTTTTCTATTTTTCTATGTTTCTATCTACTCTGTCTAGTCCTTTCAATATTGGAAAGGTTTTAATAAGATCCTCCTCTCATCCTTCTAAATAACAGAGGGTACAGACCCAGAGCCATCAAACATTTGTCATTTGATAACCCTTTCATTCCCAGAATCATCCTTGAATCCTCTCCAATACCAGCATTTCTTATCTTAGATGAGGGGCCCAAAACTGTTCACAATACTCAAGGTGAGGCCTCACCAGTGCCTTATAAAGCCTCAGCATCACATCCCCGCTCTTGTATTCTAGACCTCTTGAAATAAATGCTAACATTGCATTTGCCTTCCCCACCTTTAACTCAAACAGCAAGTTAACCTTTAGGGTGTTCTGTACAATGACTCCCAAGTTCTTTGCTCTCAGATTCTTGGTTTTTTTCCCTGTTTAGAAAATAGTCTGCACATTTATTTCTACTAACAAAGTGCATGACCTTGCATTTTCCAACATTGTATTTCATTTGCCATTCTCTTGCCCATTCTGCTGATCTGTCTAAGTCTTTCTGCATCCTACCTGTTTCCTCAACAATACCTGCCCCTTCACCAATCTTCGTATCATGCAAAATCATCTGCAGAGGAATGTACAGTTCCCCAGGTTTGGAGCTTGTTGATATGAGGATACACAGATATGTTGATGTGTAGAACTGAGGATATGATTGTGTTGTGACAGACAGAAGGTAGAAGGTGCTCAACAATTTGTCCACCAGTCCATATTGGGTTATTCTGATGTAGTTCAGGCCAACCAGGACTACTGAATATAACAAATGATTCTGACACACTTACAGGTGAAGCATAGCCTCAATTAGAAGAACTGTTTGGGGCCCTGGATGGTGGTGAGGTTGGAGGAGTTGGGGCAGGTGTCACACTAGTCACACTTGCAAGGATAATTGCCAGGTGGGAGAGCAGGAGATCACTGGGGAGGGATGTGTACAAGGGAGCTACATAGAGATCAATTCCGTTGGAAAGTAGAGAGTGGGGTGAGTGGGAAAATATGAGGTTAGTGGTAGATCCCATTGTACAGGTGACAACAAATGATGTGCAGGATACAGAAGCTTGTGTTGTTGCAAGGACAAGAGGAACTCTATCCCTGTTCCTCTTGTCCTTGCAAGACAGGAGGAGGGCAATTGTGCATGAAATGATGGAGATGTGGGTGAGAGTAACATTGATGATGGTGGAAGCGAATCCTTGTTCTTTGAAAAAGGGGGACTTCTCAGATGTTCTGGAATGGTGTCCTGTTGTACTCACCTCAATAATAATCAAATGCTTTGAGAGGCTGGTCAAGGACTACATCTACAGCTTGCTACCACCCACACTGGACCCCTATCATTCACCTTCCGATGTAACTGATCAACAGATGACACAATAGCCACTGCTCTACATACAGTCCTTACACATCTGGAGAAGAAGGATGCTTATGTGAGAATGCTGTTCTTGGACTAAAGTTCAGCATTCAAAACCATAATTCCCTCTAGGCTCTACAAGAAGCTCAGAGATCTTGGCCTTCACCCTGCCTTGTGTAGCTGGATCCTGGACTTCCTGTCAGATCGCCAGCAGGTGGTAAGAGTGGGCTCCTTCACCTCTGTCCCTCTGACCCTCAACACAGGAGCCCCTCAGGTCTGCGTACTAAGCCCCCTCCTTTACTCTCTTTTTATCCATGACTGTGTCGCCACCCACAGCTCCAATCTGCTAATTAAATTTGCTGATGACACTACACTGATTGGCCTAATCTCAAATAATAACGAGGCAGCCTACAGAGAAGAAGTCATCACCCTGATGCAGTGGAGTCAAGAAAACAACCTCTCCCTCAACATTGCAAAAACAAAAGAGCTGGTTGTGGATTACAGGAGGAATGGAGACAGGTTAACTCTTATTGACATCAATGGATCTGTGAGAGGGTGAACAGCTTTAAGTTCCTCGACATAAACGTCACTGAGGACCTCATGTGGTCTGTTCATGTGGTCTGTACGTGGAGGCTGTGTGGTGGAAAAGACACAACAGCACCTCTTTCACCTCAGACGGTTGAAGAAGTTTGGTATGCCCCCCCCCCCAAAATTCTAAGAAATTTCTATAGGGGCACGATTGAGAGCATCCTGACTGGCTGCATCACTGTTTGGTATGGGAACTATACTTCCCTCAATCGTAGGATTCTGCAGAGAGTGGTGCAGACAGCCCAGCACATCTGTAGGTGTGAACGTCCCACTATTCAGGACATTTACAAAGACAGGTGTGCAAAAAGGACCCGAAGGATCACTGGGGACATGAGTCACCCCAACCACAAACTGTTCCAGCTGCTACCATCTGGGAAACAGTACCGCAGCATAAAAGCCAGGACCAACAGGCTCCGGGACAGCTTCTTCCGCCAGGCCGTCAGGCTAATTAATTCATGCAGACAGAACTGTATTTCTGTGTTATATTGACTATCCTGTTCTACATAATGTTTATTATAAATTACTATATTTGCACATTGCACATTTGAACAGGGACGTAACGTAAAGATTTTTACTCCTCATGTATATGAAGGATGTAAGCAATAGCAAAGTCAATTCAATTCAGGATGGAAAGCCTGTCCTGGGAGCAGCTGCGGCAGAGACAGAGAAATTGAGAGAAGGGGATAGCATTTTTACCAGTGACAAGAGGGAAGAGATACAGTCAAGATAACCGTGAGAGTGAGTTAGTTTGTAAAACATATTAGTAGATAGTCTGTCTCCAAACACAAAGACAGAGAGATCGATAAAGGGAAGAGAGGTATCAGAGATGGAGCTAGTAAGTTTCAGGGTAGTGTGGAAGTTAGAGGCAAATTTAAGCATGGGTGCAGGAAGCAGCAGTAATGCAGCCATCAATGTAGCATAGAAAGAGTTGGGGACCATTACTACTGCAGGTTTGGAACATAGACTGCTCCCCCGGCTATCAAAAGGTAGGCAGAGCCAGGGCCCAAGGGTTTGGGGATGGAGGGAGGAGCTGAGAGAGAAATTATTGAGGGTGAGAACCTATTCTTCTAACTGGAGGAGTCTTCTGGTGGAGGAGAACTGGTTAGTTCTGTTGCCAGAAATAAGTGAACGACTTTAAGGCCTTTCTGATGAGGGATAGAAATAGATAAGGACTTTGTTCCATAATAAAAATTCTGATTTTATCACTTTCCCTAAACTTTCAAATCTTCAAGTTTGGTCTTTTACACATGATTGCCATTGACTGCCATGTATTTAAAACTGGTTATTACAATAACAATGATGCTTGAAACACAAGGATTAATTTTTGTCGAGCCAAAAGCCTCCAGATTCAGGCATTTGCTGAGAATATGCTATTAGAAGCAAGTTTCCCAAAACAGGGAGATTATTTAGACTTCCGCTAAGGCCCCACCTCCCCCTCATACCCCATCTGTTACTCATTTTTATTCACACATTCTTTCTCTCACTCTCATTTTTCTCCTTCTGTCCCTCTGAATATACCTCTTGCCCATCCTCTGGGTCACCCCCCCCCTTGTCTTTCTTCCCAGACCTCCTGTCCCATGATCCTCTCGTATCCCCTTTTGCCTATCACCTGTCCAGCTCTCGGCTCTATCCCTCCCCCTCCTCCTATCATTTTGGATCTCCCCCTCCCCCTCCAACTTCCAAATCCCTTACTCACTCTACCTTCAGTTAGTCCTGACGAAGGGTCTCGGCCTGAAACGTCGACTGCACCTCTTCCTATAGATGCTGCTTGGCCTGCTGCGTTCACCAGCAACTTTGATGTGTGTTGCTTGAATTTCCAGCATCTGCAGAATTCCTGTTGTTTGAGATTATTTAGACTAGCAGATTTTATTGCTCATTAGAGGCTGTTCAGTGTCAACAAGCTTATGACCAACTGTTTGTGAGCTCCTGCATTCTATAAAAAGCTTATGTTGCTGATGGAGCAATTATGTGACCTTGTAATGTCGTTGTTAATTATTGCAGCAGCATTTACACCTCCCTGAACAATTGTAATAAATAGATCTTTTTTTTTAAATATTCAGAACCCTTTACTGTCTCCTTAACTGAAATTGAATTGACTTTATTTATTATATCCTTCACATGCAGGAGAAGTAAAACTCTTTACGTTATGTCTCTGTCTAAATGTGCGATGTGCAATTTATAGTAATTTGCAATAAGTAGTATGTAGAACATAGAAATGACTGTGCTGGATCAACAGTGCCCAAGCTGAATTCCACTTTCTTCTTGCAAAACTAATTTGAAAATTGTCATTAAACAGATCAAAGCAAATTCAGATTTTTGAGAGATGACAATTATGCGAGGTGTTAAAAAATCCCATATTTTGACACTTCTTTAGAATGTATAGAATATTCAATGATAGTGCCACTTGATAATCCTTGATAAGGATTTGATAAGATGCCTCACATGAAGCTGCTTGACAAGATAAAATCCTCTGGCATTACAGGAAAGATACTGGCATGGATAGAGGAATGGCTGACAGGCAGGAGGCAGCAAATGGGAATAAAGGGGGCCTTTTCTGGTTGTCTGCCGGTTACTAGTGGTGTTCCTCGGGGGTCAGTATTGGGACCACTACTTTTCACATTGTTTGTCAATGATTTAGATAATGGAACTGAGAGCTTTGTGGCAAAGTCTGCGAATGATATGAAGCTAGGTGGAGGGATAGGTAGTGCTGAGGAAGCAATGTGATTGCAGTAGGACTTAGACAAATCGGAAGAATGGGCAAAAAAGTGGCAGATGGAATACAGTGTTGGGAAATGTATGAAAAAAGCATTTTGGTAAAAGGAACAATAGTGCAGACTATTACCTAAATGGGGAGAAGGTTCCAACATCAGAGGTAGAGAAGGACTTAGGAGTCTTTGTGCAAGACTCCCAGAAAATTAATTTACTGGTTGAGTCTGTGGTAAAGAAAGAAAATGCAATGTTGGCATTTATTTCAAGGGGAATAGAATATACAAGCAAGGAGATAACACTGAGCTTTTATTCATAGAAACATAGAAAATAGGTGCAGGAGTATGCCATTCGGCCCTTGGAGCCTGCATCGCCATTCAGTATGATCATGGCTGATCATCCAACTCAGAACTCTGTACCAGCCTTCCCCCCATACCCCCTGATCCCTTTAGCCACAAGGGCCATATCTAACTCCCTCTTAAATATAGCCAATTAACTGGCCTCAACTGTTTCCTCTGGCAGAGAATTCCACAGATTCACCACTCTCTGCGTGAAGGAGTTTTTCCTAATCTCAGTCCTAAAAGGTTTCCCCTTTATCCTCAAACTGTGACCCCTCGTTCTGGACTTCCCCAACATCGGGAACAATCTTCCTGCGTCTAGCCTGTCCAATCCCTTTAGGGTTTTATACATTTCAATAAGATCCCTCCTCAATCTTCTAAATTCCAACGAGTATAAGCCTAGTCAATCCAGTCTTTCATCATATGAAAGTCCTGCCATCCCAGGAATCAATCTGGTGAATCTTCTTTGTACTCCCTCTATGGCAAGGATGTCTTTCCTCAGATTAGGGGACCAAAACTGCACACAACACTCCAGGTGTGGTCTCACCAAGGCCTTCTACAGCTGCAGTAGTACCTCCCTGCTCCTGTACTCCAATCCTCTTGCTATGAATGCCAGCATACCATTCGTCTTTTTCACCGCCTGCTGTACCTGCATGCCCACTTTCAATGACTGGTGTATAATGACACCCAGGTCTCGTTGCACCTCCCCTTTTCCTAATCAGCCACCGTTCAGATAATAATCTGTTTTCCTGCTTTTGCCACCAAAGTGGATAACCTCACATTTATCCACATTAAATTGCATCTGCCATGAATTTGCCCACTCACCTAACCCATCCAAGTCACCCTGCATCCTCTTAACATTCTCCTCACAGCTAACACTGCCACCCAGCTTCGTGTCATCCGCAAGCTTGGAGATGCTGCATTTAATTCCCTCATCTAAGTCATTAATATATATTGTAAACAACTGGGGTCGCAGAACTGAGCCTTGCGGTACCCCATTAGTCACTGCCTGCCATTCTGAAAAGGTCCAGTTTATTCCCACTCTTTGCTTCCTGTCTGCCAACTGATTCTCTATCCACATCAATACCTTACCCCCAATACCGTGTGCTTTAAGTTTGCATACTAATCTCCTGTGTGGGACCTTGTCAAAAGCCTTTTGAAAATCCAAATATACCACATCCACTGGTTCTCCCCTATCCACTCTACTAGTTACATCATCAAAAAATTCTATGAGATTCGTCAGACATGATTTTCCTTTCACAAATCCATGCTGACTTTGTCCGATGATTTTACTGCTTTCCAAATGTGCTGTTATCACATCTTTGATAACTGACTCTAGCATTTTTCCCACCACCGATGTCAGGCTAACCAGTCTATAATTCCCTGGTTTCTCTCTCCCTCCTTTTTTAAAAAGTGGGGTTACATTAGCCACCCTTCAATCCTCAGGAACTAGTCCAGAATCTAAAGAGTTTTGAAAAATTATCACTAAGGCATCCACTATTTTTGGGCTACTTCCTTAAGCATTCTGGGATGCAGACCATCTGGCCCTGGGGATTTATCTGCCTTTAATCCCTTCAATTTACCTAACACCCCTTCCCTACTAACATGTATTTCCCTCAGTTCCTCCAGCTCACTGGACCCTCTGTCCCATACTATTTCCGGAAGATTACTTTATGTCCTCCTTAGTGAAGACAGAACCAAAGTAGTTATTCAATTGGTCTGCCATGTCCTTGCTCCCCATAATCAATTCACCTGTTTCTGTCTGTAGGGGACCTACATTTGTCTTAACCAATCTTTTTCTTTTCACATATCTATAAAAGCTTTTACAGTCAGTTTTTATGTTCCCTGCCAGTTTTCTCTCATAATCTTTTTTCCCCTTCCTAATTAAGCCCTTTGTCCTCCTCTGCTGGACTTTGAATTTCTCCCAGTCCTCAGGTGAGTCACATTCTCTGGCTAATTTGTGTGCTTCCTCTTTGGAATTGATACTATCCCTTATTTCCCTTGTCAGCCATGGGTGCACTACCTTCCCTGGTTTATTCTTTTGCCAAACTGGGATGAACAATTATCGTAGTTCAACCATGCGATCTTTAAATCCTTGCCATTGCATATCCACTGTCAACCCTTTAAGTGTCATTTGCCAGTCTATCTTAGCTAATTCACATCTCATACCTTCAAAGTTACCCTTCTTTAAGTTCAGAACATTTGTTTCTGAATTAACTATGTCACTCTCCATCTTAATAAAGAATTTCACCATATTATGGTCACTCTTACCCAAGGGACCTCTCACGACAAGATTGCTAATTAACCCTTCCTCATTACTCAATACCCAGTCCAGAATAGCCTGCTCTCTATTTGGTTTCTCGACATGTTGGTTCAAAAAACCATCCCGCATACATTCCAAGAAATCCTCTTTCTCAGCACCCTTACTAGTTTGGTTCACCCAATCTATATGTAGATTGAAGTCACTCATTATAACTGCTGTTCCTTTATTGCACACATTTCTAATTTCCTGTTTAGTGCCATCCCCAACCTCACTGCTACTGTTAGGTGGCCTGTACACAACTCCCACTAGCATTTTCTGCCCCTTAGTGTTATGCAGCTCTACCCATATTGATTCCACATCCTCCCAGCTAATGTCCTTCCTTTCTATTACATTAATCTCCTCTCTAACCAGCAATGCTACCCCTCCTCCTTTTTTTTCATGTCTATCCCTCCTGAATATTGAATATCCCTGAATGTTGAGTTCCCATCCCTGGTCACCCTGGAGCCATGTCTCTGTGATCCCAACTATATCATATTCATTAATAACAATCTGCACTTCTAATTCATCCACCTTGTTATGAATGCTCCTTACATTGACACACATAGCCTTCAGGCTCACTTTTACAACACTCTTAGCCCTTATACAATTATGTTGAAAAGTGGCCCTTTTTAATTTTTGCCCTGGATTTGCCAGCCTGCCACTTTTACTTTTCACCTTACCACTTTTTGCTTCTACCCTCATTTTACACCTCTCTGTCTCTCTGCACTTGTTCCCACCCCCCTGTTGTGAACTAACCTCCTCTCTCCTAGTCTCTTTAATTTGATTCCCACCCCCCCAACCATTCTAGTTTAAAGTCACCTCAGTAGCCCTCGCAAATCTCCCCGCCAGGATATTGGTCCCCCTAGGATTCAAGTGTAACCCGTCTTTTTTGAACAGCTCATACCTGCACCAAAAGAGGTCCCAATGATCCAAAAACTTGAATCCGTGCCCCCTGCTCCAATCCCTCAGCCACGCATTTATCCTCCACCTCATTGCATTCCTACTCTCACTGTCGCGTGGCACAGGCAGTAATCCCGAGACTACTACCTTTGCAGTCCTTTTTCTCAACTCTCTTCCTAACTCCCTGTATTCTCCTTTCAGGAGCTCTTCCCTTTTCCTACCTATGTCATTGGTACCTATATGTACCATGACCTCTGGCTCCTCACCCTCCCACTTCAGGATATCTTGGACGCAATCAGAAATATCCCGGACCCTGGCACCAAGGAGGCAAACTACCATCCGGGTCTCTGGACTGCGTCCACAGAATCGCCTATCTGACCCTCTTACTATTGAGTCCCCTATTACAACTGCCCTCCTCTTCCTTTCCCTACCCTTCTGAGCTACAGGGCCGGACTCTGTGCCGGAGGCATGGCCAATGTCGCTTCCCCTAGGTAAGCTGTCCCCCCCAACAGTACTCAAACAGGAGTACCTATTGTCACCGGGGTACTCTCTATTAACTGACTCTTCCCCTTCCCTCTCCTAACTGTGACCCACTTGTCTGCCCCCGTGACCCCAGTGTGACCACATGCCTGTAACTCCTCTCTATCAACTCCTCACTCTCCCTGACCAGATGAAGGTCTTCGAGCTGCAGCTCCAGTTCCCTAACGCGGTTCCTTAGGAGCTGCATCTCGGAGCACCTGGTGCAGATGTAGACGTCCGTGAGGCTTGGAGACTCCAGGGCCTCCCACATCTGGCACTGAGAACAACAAACTACCCTCTCACTCATACTGCCCCTCTCCTCAAATAACAACAAAAAATGAATAACAAACATTCCTCGCTTTGCCCGTTTCCGCCTAAGCCCGTTGAGCCGAAGCCCTTAAGCCTTCACTCTGCTCTCGGCTCACTCCGCAGCCCGCAAACTACGCTGCCCGCTGTATGAGGCTGTGTTCCTTTTAAATCTTCCGCATTTCACTGCCCGACGTCACACGCCTGTGCATTCCCGCCTCTCTGAACGCCGATGAAAAAAAAATGAAAAATTCAAAAATGGCTTCCTCCGCACTCCCGCTCTGATTCTCAGACTTCCTTCTTCGAATTAAACCTGAAGCAGGATTTCTGTCCTTTTAAATCTTCCGCGCTTCACTGCCCGACGTCACACGCCTATGCAGTCTCGCCTCTCTGAACGCTGATGGAAAAAAAACCTACCTCCTCCTATTTAGGCTGCACTTTGTCAACCGTTTTGGACCCCATATCTCAAAAAAGGTTTGTTGTCATTGGACAGAGTCCAGAGCAGGTTCATGAGGATGATTCCCAGAATGAGGGGGTTGACAATGAGGAGCATTTGGCAGCTTTGGGCCTGTACTGACTGGAATTTAGAAAAATGTGGGGGGTATCTTAATGAATCCTACCAAATATTGAAAGGACTAGATAGGGTGGATGTGGAGAGGATGTGGGGGTATCCAAAACTAGAGGGCACAGCCTCAGAATTGAAATGCGACCTTTTAGAACAGAGCTATGGATGAATTTTTTTGAGCCAGAAAGTGGTGAATATCTAGAATGTTCTGCCACAGAGTGCGGTGGAGGCCAAGTCTATGTATATATTTAAGTTGGAAGTTGATAGTTTCCTGATCATTCAGGGCATCATATGCCGAGAAGGCAGGTGTATGGGGTTGAGCAGGATCCGGGATCAGCCATGATGGAATGGCGGGGCAGACTCGATGGGCTGAATGGCCTAATTCTGCTCATATGTCTTATGGTCTGAAATAAAACGTTTTGCATTTGGTGTGGCAAAAGCGGTTTTAAGAAGTGAGAGCCAGCTGACGTAACATTTGCTTCTAGACGTTTTGATTTTTTGAGTGGTCTGCCTAAGTTCATGTAACCAGCAATCCCACCCTGCCATAAAGATATTTATTGTGATATCATTCAACAATTGTTACAGTTCTAAAATTTAGGTTGGGTTTTTGGATGTTTTGGTGGGTAGGAGGAGGTAGGAAAGATGGCACTAGTGGTCTTTGAAGACTCAGGTAACTTCTTCCAGTTCATCCACAAAACAGTGTATTTCTCTTCTCTTAAGTCTTTCTTTTCTGGGTGGTTGCAGTTCTGTCAGAACCCGTGATCTACAGTTCAAACTGCAGTTCTGCACAAGTGTTGGGTTTTCAGACCAGCTGTGTGGCCTGCCACGTACCTGTATTCATTTACACACACACAGACACACACACACACACACACACACACACACACACACACACACACAGACACACACACACACAGTGAGAGCCTGTCAGTCCTCGAGTCAGGGGTCATGGAGATGCGATGAGGAAGATTTTAACATTGGAACAGCAAGTTGCTATTCTCCACTCTTGTTATTACATGAGAGCAATATGAGGGACTGCCACTGCATCTGGCAATATGTCTATCTTCGATAACTAGCTGTTTTGACACAACATAGTTTTGAGGTGGGATCTTCACCAGGTGAGTCATAGCTGTGCCCCACAAGACTTAGCTCCAGATTGTGGATCAGCTATAGATGAGAACTTGGATGGATATCAGCAGATTGTCCAGTAGCACTCATACTGAGTCAGGCTTGTTGATTTGCACTTAGTTCACACTGTCAAATATATATGCATTCTTTCAGAGGCTGGTCACTGGCACATTGTAAGTGGGTCAATGCTCCCTTCATGCAACCCATCAGCTCTGTGTGTTAAACACATGGATGCAACAGTGTAAAAATGCATTGTGACATGCAGAGAGGTTGCAACCAGGTTTCATGATTGATTCTACATAAGCGTTCAATTACAAAGAGGATAAATAAACATTCTTATGCAATTGAATTTTCAGCTGTCCATTTCATGCAGTTCTGGGCATTAGTATGCAGGAGCCATTAAACAGAACTTCATCAATTTGATTGGTGCCATTAATTCTGCTCACACCAATCAATAGCCATACTAATGCTAGGACCATTGTGAAAATGAGTATGAATGAGGATGGTGTTTCTTGGGTGTCTACAGCATCTGCCCACACCCCCACTAAATGCTGTACAGTATCTGAGTGCACACAGACTAAGTTCTGTTATGAAATAACAGAAGAAATTGACATTTCAGTTGTTGCATTACACTTTGCTGCCAGAAGACAAAGACCACACCCAACCTGTGAGAATTTAATACACACAGCAGCTTAGCAATCTACCAACTGTCTGTTTCACTTATTCAAAGCACATCAGCTTCATGACTGGAAAGGGGAGAGCCAGTCACTGCGACCAAAGTGTTGTCTGATTTTTCACTGTGTTTTGGATTTGGACTTTGTACTATAGACTCTATTTTTCAGTCTTATTGTTTTCATATTCTGTGGTTTTTTTTGCCCAATCTTCTCATGCGGTGAGGGATTTGGGGGTCGATGTGCCTGATTCATTTTGTTCAGGTGGATGAATTTGAGGTTGATGTGACTGATCCATTCTGTTCATGTTTATTTGTGCAGGAAGAGGGATTTGGGGGTTGTGTGCCTGATTCATTTTGTTCAGGTGGATGAATTTGAGGTTGATGTGACTGATCCATTCTGTTCATGTTTATTTGTGCAGGAAGAGGGATTTGGGGGTTGTGTGCCTGATTCATTTTGTTCTTTATTTTGCAGGAAGGTGGGATTTGGGGGTTGATGAACGTGCTGCCTTTCTTTTCTTTCCTGGTTGCATGACTACCCAGAGAATTGAAGAATTTCAGAGTTGTATACTTTGATAATCAATGAACCTTTGAATCTTTTGAACATATGTCAAGTATCATCACCCGAAGGAAAATTATGAGAAGGATGAAGTTCATTACCTGGCTTCTTTCAAGTCTGAGAGTCAGTTGGGGTCATTAACTGTCTCCAGTGCTCCTGGCATGGCCTCCTGTATATCAATGAGACCCAACCGAGATTGGAAGCCACTTCACTGAGCACCTACGCTCTATCCACCAGAAAAACGGGATCTCCCAGTGGCCACCTAGTTTAATTCCACTTCTTATTCCTGTTCTGATGGATTGGTCTATGGTCTCCTCTACTGTCACGATGGGGCCACACTCAGGTTGAAGGAGCAGCACCTTATATTCTGTCTGGGTAGCCTCTGGCCTGATGGCGTGGGGGTCGATTACTCGAACTTCACCCATCACCTTAGTGTTTCTTCCTCTACTCCACTTATCTTCTTACTCTGACTCCTCATCTTTTTTTCTCCAGTCCTGATGAAAGGTCTTGGCCCAAATCGTCAACTGTACTCTTTTCCATAGATGCTGCCTGGTCTGCTGAGTTCCTCCAGCACTTTGTGTGTTTGATAGGGAAATTGTCCTTGTTTATGAAGTTTAGAATTGAGTGAAGTGTTACTTTTGTAATTAGGTAAATGGGTTATTGTTAACCAATAACATCAAGTTTAAGGGGAAAATGATTGTTGAAATGTAATAGCCATGATTTTATTTAATGAATGGACAGTCTAAAGTGACAAAAATTGTGTGCTCCAGACCCCAGTTCAGGAAATTTACTTTATATGCCCAGTCCACATGCAGACAAAGATGATGGTATCTGACTTGATTTATTGTCTCTGCAGTGGTGCGGTTTTCACAATGCTGCCAAATAGGGAATCACTGTTGCAGTGAGGACCGTGGATAGGGGAGTTAAACTAGAGAGCGTAGATTTAAGGTGAGAGTGGAACTATTTAAAGGTGACCTGGCGGGCTTGCTTTCCACATAGTTGACGATAGGTGTATGGGACAAGATGCCAGAAGGTGCAAATACAATACCTTAAGATATTTACCCAGGTTCATAAGCAGGCAAATGAAAATATCTCAGGTAGAAACCTTGTCGGCAATGAAAAACTGCATCAAAGAGCCTGTTTCTACGCTGTATAACTCCACAGCTCTATGACTCTACATTATGATACATGTGTCTCCACCATGAATGCATTATAATGTGGCGTACAATAAGTTTCATCTTGTTAATTTATTGTCCCTTAATTTGAATGAGATAATTTATGGCTTTCTAAGTGCAAAATGACTATTGTGCTGACGAAGGGTCTCGGCCTGAAATGTCGACTGCACCTCTTCCTATAGATGCTGCTTGGCCTGCTGCATTCACCAGCAACTTTGATGTATTGTGCTGCACTAGTTAAGTTGCTCATGCACAGACTAGTTTGATTTTTTTAAGTAAATATTGACTTTGAACTAACAGGAATAGAGAGTGATAGCTGTTCTTCTTTGCTTTGTCAGGTTTTCCTTTTTCTCTCTCATTTTGCATTCTTCAACAATTGTATTTATTGCAAACAGACTAGATGTAAAAGGACAAATTTCTTAAATCATTCACAACATACTGTAAGTAAATAAAGTAACACAATAGAACACACAGAACTGAAAACACTGCCTAGATATTTCTATTTAAGCTGTGTATTACCAACTTTGTGGTAAGTATTTTTTAATTTCTTTGCATATTTAAGTTTTATGTTTGCATCCTATTTCACAATTGAGCATCCTGCTGTTTTAAAAGTAAAGTATCTAAATTTATTCTGTAGGTAAAGGAATACATGATCCTGAAAGAACAATCTATCACCCAAGCTAAATAATACTTCCAAATGCAGAGTAAGTATGTAAAGCGAATGTATGAATCTCCAGCACTAAACATCTGGAAATATATCAGAGTTGGAAAAAAATAATGCTTTTTTCAGGAAATGAAAAAGTTTTTCCACAGAGATTACAAATGAATATAAATTCATGCTATATGATATTCCGGCTAGAACTGATTAACAGGTGTAATATTTCTCCCTTTGTAAAAGAATGTTTATTGTTATCAACTAAAGTCAAGTCAAGGTTGTTCATGCCTGCCAGGTTCCTTCTCATCACAGAAGATAGATATCTTTCTGTGCACAATGAATAGTCATTCACAGCAGCTAGCTGGATCTTAAATGTTTTATTAGGTTCCTTGTTAAAGTAAAGGTCGATTTTTTTTATAGTCTCATCTGACAATATCACTTCACAGATCCCACTTGCCTTGAGTCATCAGGCAATTGTCTTTCATCTACACATCTTCCAATTAGGACAAGATGGGTTTCTCATCAGTGCATTTAGGTAACTCTGTGGCTCAGTTCATCAGCACCAGTTGTGTGACATGGTTTTTGAGTGTATTGCTTTCTCACGATTATCAGTCAGTTGGAAAAAACACATTGGATGGGAATGAACAGATACAGAAATCAGATCAGATCTTTAACTATTTTCACATTCATGTCTATATGTCATTTGTAATACTTTTTGTAATACTTCTGTAATACATTTTGTAATACTTTTTTATACCTTGGGTGATAAACACAGTAGTAAAAATATTATGTCTCAAAATATTATATGTCTGTTCCTATCAACTTATGCTATATCACAAGTAGGGAAAAAAGGGAGGGTTATCATTGTGATGTAGGTAGGTACTTATTTAATTGGACCAATCACACGGTGATGTTGATGATTGATAATGATACTAATGATGTCATCATTGAATTCTTAAACAAAGTGGTGGTGGTTGTCTCTCGGGGTCTAAGGAAGGCTAAACATTGTGCAGTCATCTGTGGATACACATGTGGCGTCGGAGGCCGAAGGCTGAAGCACACATACGGTTGCAGGTTGGACATGGAATGGCGGTTGTTAGAACAGGTGCATACACAGCTTTGGGGTGTCGATTTCGTGCTGCTGCAAGGTGCTGATTTTGGTCATCCTCAAAGTCAGATGCAGCTTTTCAGGTCAGGGCGCGCCATGCAACCCTGTCGGCTGCGGACTCCTAGAGTAGACCACATACAATCTCGGTACCTGAAAGTTACACCGGTGTTTACAGTTAATACAAGCCATAAATTGTTATTGGTCAGCTATATATGCTGTCCTAGAATTCCAAAATAATACAAGAGCATTACACAGGTCAGAAGGACAATGCAGCCCATTTGGCACAATGCTGTGCATGGAATGGTTAACAGCAAGGAACCTTGGTTAGCGAGTGATGGGTCAAAGTAATTGAGCAACATGGTTATCACACACTACAGCAGTATGCCAATCCTTCCTCCCAACAAGTGAGCCAATACACAAAATAAGAATAGTGGATACTACTCCAATGTTTGCTCTTTCTTGAAGGTTCCAGCAATTGAAACTTTCCAAATGCACCTGCAGATCAACAATTAAGAGACGGGCTATCAGGACAAAGGTCTCACCAGAAACTGCAAGGTGGAGACAAAATAGAGATGGTGGCCATGGCAATTACTCAAGATTTATTTGCAAAATTTGGGAGACAAAGTTATGGATAGGAACTTGTGTCTGTTCAGCACATAAAACAGAAGTAGGCATATCCACATATGCAAGTAAATACTTCCACAGAGTGCTCAGTAATTGCCACCTCGAGGGCCACAGTCTACAGAATCACACTGCGAATGCTGGAGGTAATAGGTAGAATGTATACACACACACACACACACACACACACACACACACACACACATATATATATATATATATATATATATATATATATATATATATAAATATGAATAGAAACATAGAAAACCTACAGCACAATACAGCCCCTTCGGCCCACAAAGCTGTGTCAAACATGTCCCTACCTTAGAAATTACTAGGGTTATCCATAGCCCTCTATTTTTCTAAGCTCCATGTACCTATCTGAAGGTCCCTTAAAAGACCCTATCATATCCACCTCCACCACTGTTGCCGACAGCCCATCCCACACACTCACCAGTCTCTGAGTAAAAAACTTACCCCTGACATCTCCTCTGTACCTAGTCCCCAGCACCTTAAACCTGTGTCCTCTTGTGGCAACCATTTCAGCTCTGGGAAAAAGCCTCTGACCATCCACACGATCAATGCCTCTCAGCATCTCATACTATTCAGACTACTTGCATATGAATGCGCAAATAGTGTGAATAGTAAATTTGCAGACAATTGGAAAACTGGTGGAATTGTGGATAGTGAGGAAGGTTATTAAGGATGCAGCAGAATATAGATCCGTTGAAATTTTGGCAGAGAAATGGCAGATGGAATTTTTAATCTGGATGGGTGTGTGATGCAGTTTGAGAGGAACAAATGTAAGGGGAAAGGACACAGTAAATGGCAGGAACCTTGGGAGCTTTGATATATAGACACAACTCAGGAAACAAGTCCAAAGCTCCCTGAAAGCAGTAATGAGTGGTAAAGAAGCCCAGTGCCAGGCTTGCCTCCATTGGCCAGGCCACTGAGCACAGAACTTGGGAAGTCATGTAGTACAGCACAGTACGGCACGGCACGGTACAGTACAGGACAGTATAGCACAGCACAATACAGCACAGCACAGGAAAGCGCAGTATAGTACAGTATAGTATGGCACCGTATAGTACAGTACAGTATGGCACAGTAGGGTATAGTACAGTATAGCTCAGCACAATACAGCACAGCACAGTACAGCACAGAATAGTACAGTACAGCACAGTAGAGTATAGTACAGCATAGCACAGCACAGCACAGCATAGCACAGTATAGTACAGTACAGCACAGCACAGTAGAGTATAGTACAGTACAGTACAGCGCTGCAGAGTACAGCACAGCGCAGCACAGCACAGAATAGTACAGTACAGCGTAGTAGGGTATAGTACAGCACAGCACAGCACAGTATAGTACAGCACAGCACAGTATAGTACAGTACAGCACAGCACAGTACAGCACAGTATAGTACAATACAGCACAGCACAGTACAGCATAATACAGTATAGTACAGTACAGCACAGCATAGTGCAGCACAATATAGTACAGCACAGCACAGTACAGCACAGCACAATATAGTACAGCACAGCACAATATAGTACAGCACAGCACAGCACAGTACAGCACAGCACAGTATAGTACAGCACAGCACAGCACAACACAGCACAATATAGTACAGCACAGCACAATATAGTATAGCACAGCACAGCACAGCACAGCACAGTATAGTACAGCACAGCACAGCACAACACAGTACAGCACAGCACAATATAGTACAGCACAGTATAGTACAGTACAGCACAGCACAGTATAGTATAGTACAGCACAGTACAGCACAGCACAGTACAGTACAGTACAGCACAGTAGAGTATAGCACAGTACAGCACAGCACAGTACAGCACAGTACAGCACAGCACAGTATAGTACAGTACAGAATAGCACAGTACAGCACAGTATAGCACAGTACAGCACAGTATAGTACAGTACAGCACAGCACAGTACAACACAACACAGTACAGCACAGTATAGTACAGTACAGCACAGCACAGCACAGTACAGCACAGCACAGTACAACACAACACAGTACAGCACAGTATAGTACAGTACAGCACAGCACAGTACAGCACAGTATAGTATAGTACAGCACAGCACAGTACAGCACAGCACAGTACAGTACAGTACAGCACAGTAGAGTATAGCACAGTACAGCACAGCACAGCACAATATAGTACAGTACAGCACAGCACAATATAGTACAGTACAGAATAGCACAGTACAGCACAGTATAGTACAGTACAGCACAGCACAGTAGGGAATAGTACAGTACAGCACAGCACAGTATAGTACAGTACAGCACAGCACAATACAGCACAGTATAGTACAGTACAGCACAGCACAGTAGAGTATAGTACAGCACAGCACAGTATAGTACAGTACAGTACAGCACAGTACAGCACAGCACAGTATAGTACAGTACATTACAGTACAGCACAGAACATTAGAGTATAGTACAGCACAGCACAGTATAGTACAGTACATTACAGCACAGCACATTAGAGTATAGTACAGCACAGCACAGCACAGTATAGTACAGTACAGCACAGCACAACACAGCACAGTATAGTACAGTACAGCACAGCACAGTACAGCACAGTACAGCACAGCACAGTACAGCACAGTACAGCACAGCACAGTACAACACAACACAGTACAGCACAGTATAGTACAGTACAACACAACACAGCACAGCACAGTACAGCACAGCACAGTACAACACAACACAGTACAGCACAGTATAGTACAGTACAGCACAGCACAGCACAGTACAGCACAGCACAGTACAACACAACACAGTACAGCACAGCACAGCACAGTGTAGTACAGTACAGCACAGTACAGCACAGCACAGCACAGTGTAGTACAGTACAGCACAGTACAGCACAGCATAGTACAGCACAGTATAGTACAGTACAGCACAGCACAGTATAGTACAGTACAGCACAGCACAGCATAGTACAGCACAGTATAGTACAGTACAGCACAGCACAGTATAGTGCAGTACAGCACAGTATAGTACAGTACAGTACAGCACAGCACAGCACAGTGTAGTACAGTACAGCACAGTACAGCACAGCACAGCACAGTGTAGTACAGTACAGCACAGTACAGCACAGCACAGTACAGTATAGTACAGTACAGCACAGCACAGCATAGTACAGCACAGTATAGTACAGTACAGCACAGCATAGTACAGTACAGTACAGCACAGCACAGTGTAGTACAGTACAGCACAGCACAGTGCAGCACAGTACAGTATAGTACAGTACAGTACAGCATAGCATAATACAGCACAGTACAGCACAGCACAGTATAGTGCAGTACAGCACAGTACAGTACAGTACAGTACAGTACAGCACAGCACAGCATAGTACAGTACAGTACAGCACAGTGTAGTACAGTACAGCACAGCACAGCGCAGCACAGTACAGTATAGTACAGTACAGCATAGCATAGTACAGCACAGTACAGCACAGCACAGTATAGTGCAGTACAGCACAGTACAGTACAGTATAGCACAGCCCAGCACATTACAGTACAGCATAGTACAGCACAGCACAGTACAGTACAGCACAGCGCAGCAGAGTATAGTACAGTACAGCACAACACAGCACAGCACAGTATAGTACAGTACAGCCCAGCACAGTACAACACAGCACAGTATAGTACAGTACAGTACATCACAGTACAGTACAGCACAGTATAGTACAGTACAGCACAGTACAGCACAGCACAGTACAGTACAGTACAGTATAGCACAGCACAGTAGAGTACAGCACAGTATAGTATAGTACAGCATAGTACAGCACAGGAATGGGCCTTTCAGCACCATACTGTATCCGTGCTAACCATGATGTCAAATTAAAATGCCCATCTGCTGGCACCTGGTCTATATCCCTTCATTCCCTGCCTATTCATGTGTCTATAAGCCTCTTAAACACCTCCATCTGCATCCAACACCATGGCAACCCATTCCAGGATCCAACTGCTCTGCATGGGAAAAAAGCTTGCCAAACAATCTCCTTCAAACGTTACCCGTCTCAGCTTAACTCTCATTCATCACCCTGGGTAAAAGACTGAATATTTACCCTGTATACTATATACCATCTCATAATTTTTATAAACGTCCATCAGGTCACCTGTCAGCCATCAATGCTGCAGAAAAATAATCAAAGTTTGTCCAACTGCTCGTTCTTGCAAGTGCCCTCCATTCCAGACAGCATCCTGGTGAATCTCTTCTGCAATTGCAACTCATTAGAATTTCAGTTTGGAGAACAGCATGCAGATCTAGTTGTGTTATATGAAGGATGTTGAGGCTTTGGAGAGTGTGCAGAAGAGGTTTGCCATGGTCTTGCCTCGGTTAGAGAGTATTAGCAATAAGGAGAGGTTGGACAAACTTGAAATGATTTGGCTGCAGAGTCAGAGACTGAGGGGAGACCTGAAAGAAATACATAAATATATAAAAGGCATAGATATACCAAGATCAAAATCCGAAATACTGGAGATCTATTACCAGTCCGTCGTAGCGAGTGCAGTCTTCTTTGCGGCTTTATGTTGGAGGAGCAGCATCAGTGCTGGCGATGCAAAAAGACTAAATACACTCAACAAAGGCTGGATCCATCCTTGGCTACAACTGGACTCTTTTGAGTTGGTGGTGGAGAGGAGGTCACTAAACAAACTGTTATCCATTATGGACAATCTGGCACATCGTCTCCATGACCTACTGAATAGGCACAGCAGCACCCTTTCGAACAGACTCGTTCAGCTCCACTGTCACAGAGATCGTTACAGAAAATCTTTCCCACCAAATGCAATAAGCGTATACAATAGTTCATCTCTGTGTGACAGGAGAACACACAATAGTCTCTGTTTTATTATTTCGTACATTATTATTTTGTGTGTTGTTATTTCGGTAATTTATTACTAATTATGTCTGCACACTGCTAAGTGTATTTTTAAATGTTGCTGCTGTAATGAAAGTATTTTCAACTCAGGATCAATAAAGTATTTATTATTAATAATAATCAGAGGGGAAAGTGTAGCAGAGAACTGTGAGACACTTTTTATACAGAAAGTCTGGAAGGTGTTGTCAGGGCATGTGGTAGAAGCAGATAAAATAGCAATGCTCTGGAGCAGGGGCTCCCAGTTGATGGTAGGGGTCCATGGCATAAAAAAGTTTAGGAACCCCTGCTTTAGAGGCACTTAGACAGATTCACAAACAGACAGAGAATACAACATAACAGACTATGTGCAGGCAGATGGAATCAATTAGATTGACATCCAGCTCAGCACAGACATGGCAAGCTAAAGGGCTTGTTTAATGCTGGACTGTTATAGTTCTATGTTCTATGAAGAGAGAACCGGATAACTAAGATTAAAGTCCTTGTGAAAAGTTCTTACAGTGATGTGCTGCTCTTACTATGGTTGTTCCAAAGAATAATTATACCTTTCCACTGGTATGACAATTAAAAGTCATAATTAATCAAGCAATGGAGGGTAAAAGTTTCCCTTGTCTTAAACTGCTGCAGTGTTTTTCTACAATAGTTATCCATTTGTGCACGGACAGGTCTAAAGTAAATTTATTATCAAAATACATAAATGTCTCCGTATACAACCCTGAGATTAATTTTCTTGCAGGCATACTCAATAATTCCTTTAAAATATCATCAAATGCCGGACATTTACTGGTTTAGCGGTGGATTGATCGAAGCTAGAATGTTAATGAACAGGAGGCTCAGAACAAGACTGTTCATTGTAATGTGCCAGTCTGTGTGCACCTCCTGCAATTACTGAGCACTCTGTAGAAGCATCCACTTGCACGTATGGATATAACTGCTTCTGCTTTAGGATGCAAACAACAAACAAGCAACTGACAATTCCAGACTAAAATGTTCAACAGCTGTGGCAGTGCTTGAATGCCTTCATGTCCTGTGAACCAACACCAATTAAATGACACCAAGGTTTCTCTCCCAGATGAGCTCAATGCCTTTTGTGCTCACTTTGTCCGACAGACCGTAGAGGTACCCTCATGAGTCCCCACATCCCCAGTTTGCCCTGTGATTTCAGCCTCCTCAAAGTTCAAAGTAATTTGGTGAGGCCTTACTTGGAGCATTGTGAGCAGTTTAGACCATAAGACCATAAGACAAAGGAGCAGAAGCCGGACATTCGGCCCATTGAGTCTGCTCCACCATTTTATCATTAGCTGATCCATTCTCCCATTTAGTCCCACTCCCCCACTTTCTCACCATAACCTTTGATGCCCTGGCTACTCAGATACCTATCAATCTCTGCCTTAAATACACCCAATGACTTGACCTCCACTGCCGCCCGTGGCAACAAGTTCCATAGATTCACCACCCTCTGGCTAAAAAAAAATTCTTTGCATCTCTGTTCTGAACGGGTGCCCTTCAATCCTTAAGTCATGTCCTCTCGTACTAGACGCCCCCACCATGGGAAACAACTTTGCCACATCCACTCTGTCCATGCCTTTCAACATTCAAAATGTTTCTATGAGGTCTCCCCTCATTCTTCTAAACTCCAAGGAGTACAGTCCAAGAGCAGACAAACGTTCCTCATATGTTAATCCTCTCATTCCCGGTATCATTCTAGTGAATCTTCTCTGAACCCTCTCCAACGTCGGCACATCCTTTCTTAAATAAGGAGCCCAAACCTGCACACAGTACTCCAAGTGAGGTCTTACCAGTGACTTATAGAGCCTCAATATCACATCCCTGCTCCTATACTCTATTCCTCTGGAAATGAATGCCAACATTGCATTCGCCTTCTTCACCACCGACTCAACTTGGAGGTTAACCTTAAGGGTATCCTGCATGAGGACTCCCAAGTCCCGTTGCATCTCAGAACTTTGGATTTTCTCCCCATTTAAATAATAGTTTGCCCGTTTATTTCTTCTACCAAAGTGCATAACCGTACACTTTCCAACATTGTATTTCATTTGCCACTTCTCTGCCCATTCTGCCAATCTATGCAAGTCTCTCTGCAGACTCTCTGTTTCCTCAGCACTACCATCCCCTCCACCTATCATCAGCAAACATAGCCACAAAGCCATCTATTCCATAATCCAAACGTTGATGTACAACGTAAAAGAAGCGGCCCCAACACGGACCCCTTATCTTGGAAAAGATATGCCGAAACCAGAGAGGGTTCAAAGGAGGTTCACGAAAATGATTCCTGGATTGAATGGCTTGTCAGATGAAGAGTGTTTGATGGCTCTGGGCCTGTATTCAATGGAATTCAGAAAAATGAGGGGTGACCTCATTGAAACCTGTTGAATGGTGAAAGGTGTCAGTGGAGTGGATGTGGAAAGGATGTTCCCTAAGGCGGGAGGTGCAAGATAGAAAACAGAATCGAGGGCATCCTTTAACAACAGAAATGAGGAGGAATTTCTTTAGAAGCCAAGTCTTTATGTATGTTTAAAGCAGAGGTTGATAGATTCTGTATTATACATGGCATAAAGGGAAACGTGGGAGGGGGCTGGGAGACTGGGGCTGAGAGGGAAAATGGATCAGCCATAATGAAATGGTGAAGCAGACTCAATAAGCCAAATGGCCTAATTCTGCTCCTATGTCTTATGGTCTTAAGTTATCAAGCACATACTTGTGACCACATTCAACCCTGAGATTGATTTTCCTGTGGGCATACTCAGTAAATCTGTAGAATAGTAACTGTAACAGGATCAATTAAAGATCAACCAGAGTGCAGAAGACAACAAACTCTGCAAATGCAAACAAACAAATAGCAATAAGTAACAGGAACATGGGATAATGCAGTAAAGAGCCCTTAGAGCGAGATCACTGGTTGTGGGAAACATTTCAATGATGGGGCAAGCGAGTATAGTTATCCCCTGACGGCTGAGGGGTAGTAATTGTTTCTGAACCTGGTGATGTGAGGCCTGAGGCACTTGTAGCTTCTAGCTGATGGCAGCGGTGACAAAAGAGCAAGCCTGGGTGGTGGGGATCTCTGTTGACGGATGCTGCTTTCCCATGACAGTGTTTCATGTAGATGTGCTCTATGGTGGGGAGGGCTTTACTAGTGATGCATTGGCCGTATACACTACTTTTTGTAGGATTTTCTATTCAAGGGCATTGGTGTTTCCATACCAGGCTGTGATGCAGCCAGTCCACTACACATCTAGAGAAGTTTGTCAAAGTTTTAGATGTCATCCTGAATCACTGTAAACTCCTAAGTGAGTAGACGAGCTGCTGTGCTTTCTTCTTGCTGGACCTAGGACAATCATGAGGAAACCATGGAAGTGCCTCTACTTCCTTCGGAGTTTCTGGGGATTTGGCTTTAAAGGTTAATTGTGTAATGTTAACCTGCCTGGTTCTGAACCTTTGTAACTTTATAAGCAATTATATTTCAGACTTCTGTCGAAATAGTTCTGAAACCAGATTTATATCTGGGAACATTTACAGTTGGGTGAGCGGATTGTGTTTGGGCTGTGGGGGTGGTGTCACTGTTGGCTGCTGTCATGAAGGAAGAGGTTCATGAGTAAAGAAGGGAACTGGTTTGCAACGTCACAGGGAGTGAACGACGTGCGTTTGAATTGAGGAAGGCTGGGTGATGGAGTGAGGAGAGGTCACAGGGAGTGAGCGACGTGCGTTTGAATTGAGGAAGGCTGGGTGATGGAGAGAGGAGAGGTCACAGGGAGTGAACGACGTGCGTTTGAATTGAGGAAGGCTGGGTGATGGAGAGGGGAGACGTCACAGGAAGAAATATTCCTAGTAGGAAATCAGAGTGTTTGGCATGTCTCCTTTATAGTTTCACTAAGGAAGGATGTACATCTTTTGTGAAGACAGGCTTTCAGCCAATTTCTCTGCGCAGTGTGTTGGATGACGGGTGTCTTCAAATGTCAGAATGTTCATAAGAGACCCAGATTTGATATTAGATCATGAATTGTAAGATCAAAGCTGCAGGTCCCAAACATAATAGCCACAATTTGTTGCAAAGTTGGAATAGCCAAACCCAATTCTAAATATGCTGCATCAGAATCAGATTCACATTCACTTGTTTATCAGATGTACATCAAACCAGGGAGCAAGATTCGTCGTTTGCATTAACAACCAACACAATTTAAACTTATGTTGGGGACTGCACACAAGTGTTTTCACACATTCCAGCAGCAACATGCCCTCGATGTTCAGCAGAACAACACAAGCAAAAACAGCAGCAACTAAACAATAACAGCCAAGCGAGCCTCATTACTCCCACCTGGCCGCCCACCCACTCACACACACAGACAGCCTTCTGACCCCGTCACAGGCTCTCTCGGGCCTCCAGCCTCTCATAGACTCATTCATTGGGGATCCGACTTCCCCAGTGGACTTGCAGACTTGTAGACCCAGGAGTTTGGCCATTGAGCCTTTTCTTCCAAATGGCAACTTCAGCCTTTGACATTCATGCTTTAATCTTTGCTATTGATCCCAGGACTCACCAATGGGACCCCAAACTCCAGGCCTTGAAATCTGGTGCCAATGATGGGACCCCCAAATGAACACCAAATTTATTTAGGGGTCGCTGGCCCTCTTACCTCCTGCCTGTACAGACCTCTGATCCTTGAACTTGCTGACCTGGAGTGCCAACAACCCTCATTCTCGCTGTTCTTCGCTCACACTTGCTAGCCCAACATTTGTTAATGGATGTCCTCTGTCATACATCCTCCTTGCTGGCCTTCAAACGCAAACGTGGAGGGAGTGCAGATGGAGAAGTAGACTCGGGCCTGACCTATAACACCCCTACAGCCCTGTACCTTCTCTGTATGGTGAAGGTTCTTTATGTTGGATGCTGTCTTCGTTAGGCAGTGCCTTTGGGAGATATCCTCGTTGGTGGGGAGCCTTTTGCTCATGATGGAGCTGGCTGAACCAACAACCTGCTGAAACCTGTTATAATCTTGTGTGTTGGTGTGTCCATACTGATGGTGATGCCATCAGACGGAATGCTCTCCATGGTACATCTGTAGAAATTTGCTGGAGTTTTTGATGGTATTTTAAATCTCCTCAGACTCCTAGTAAAGCATAGCTGCCGGCATATCTTCTTCATGATTGTATGAACATGTCAGGGACGAGACAGATCCTTGGAGATGTTAACATCCAGGAACGTGAAACTACTCACCCCGTCCACCGCTGACCTCTCAATCCAAATGGGTGTGGTTCTCTAGATCTCCTCCTCATGAATTCCTTGGTATTGATGACATGGAGTGCAAGGTTGTGGATACACCACTCGACCAGCATTGTTTTCAGCACACAAAAATAGGTCCCATTTGTCGCTGGTGCAAGCTTCACACTAAATCTGCATACTTATTTTATCTACTCTCCTTATATTGTCAGCCAAAAGAGTCTTCTATGTCATAATTTATAAAAGACATTGGAGCTCATCAATAAAGATGCAGTTAGGAACCACTGATGTACACTGATGTCCACAGTGTGCAAAAGGAGATGTGTAAAAGGATAAGTTCAAGTGATGGATGAAAGTTGACACTGTAGTCATTAGTGAGACTTGGTTTGCTAGAGGTGCAAGACTGGCAGCTCAGATTTCTGGGGTTCTATTGTTTTCGACAAGATAGAAAGGGAGGAATTCAAGGGGGAGGGGTGGCAGTACTAGTCAGGGAAAATGTCAGAGCAGTGCTCAGGACATACTGGAGAGCTGTCAATATGGGTGCAACTGAGGAATAAAAAATAAAGATGACCATGTGAACAGGATTATTTAATAGACCACCCAATCAATAGTCAGTGGCATTTAGAGGAGCAAACTTGTAGGGAGGTTAAAAACAGTTGCAAGAAACAAAATTGTGATAGAACATGGTTTTGTGCGTGGTAAATCATGTATAGTCAGCATGGCTTTGTGCGTGGTCGATTGTGTGTGACGAATCTTGCAGCGTTTTTTGAGGAGGTTAACAAAAAAGTGGATGAAGGAAAGGCTGTGGATGTTGTCTACATGGACTTCAGTAAGGCCTTTGACAAGATCCCACATGGGAGGTTAGTTCAGAAAGTTCCCAAGGTTCAGACGCTAGGTATCCATGGAGAGGTTGTAAACTGGATTCGAAGTTAGCTGTGTGGGAGAAGATAGAGAATGGTAGTGGATGATTGCTTATCAGACTGGAGGCCTGTGTCTCGTGGTGTGCCTCAAGGCTCTGTGCTGGGACCATTGTTGTTTGTTGTCTATATCAATGATCTCGATGATAATGTGGTAAATTAATCAGCAAGTTTGCTGATGTCACTAAGATTGGAGGCATTGTGGACAGCGAGGAAGGCTTTCAAAGCTTGCAGAGGGATCTGGACCAACTGGAAAAATGGGTCAGAAAATGGCAGATGGAATTTAATGCAGACAAGTGTGAGGTGTTGCATTTTGGAAGGACAAATCAAGGTAGGGACGTACACAGTAAATGGTAGGGCACTGAGGACTGCGGAGGAACAAAGAGATCTGGGAGATCAGATACATAATTCCCTGAAAGTGGTATCACAGGTAGACAGGGTTGTAAAGAAGGCTTTTGGCATCCTGGCATTCATAAATCAAAGTATTGAGTATAGGAGTTGGGATGTTATGGGGAGGTTGTATAAGACATTGGTGAGGCCAAATTTGGAGTACTGTGTACAATTCTAGTCACCTAACTATAGAAAGGATATCAGTAAAATTGAAAGAGTGCAGAGAAAATTTACTAGGATGTTGCTGGGTCTTCAGGAGTTGAGTTACAGGGAAAGATTGAACAGGTTAGGACTTTATTCCTTGGAGCATAGAAGAATGAGGGGAGATTTGATAGAGGTTTACAAAATTATGAGGGGTATAGACAGAGTAAATATGAATAGGCTCTTTCCACTTAGATTTGCAGAGATAAATACGAGAGGACATGGTTTTACGGTGAAAGGGGAAAGGTTTAGGGGGAACATTAGGGGGAACTTGTTCACTCAGAGAGAGCTGGGAGTGTGGAAAAAGCTGCCATCTGACGTGGTAAATGTGGGCTCACTCGTAAATTTTAAGAATAAATTGGATAGGTACATGGATGGGAGAGGTCTGGTGGGATATGGACTAGATGCAGGTCAATGGGACTAGTGGAATAATGTTTCAGCACAGACTAGAAGGGCTGAATGGCCTGCTTTCTGTGCTGTAGTGTTCTATGGTTCTATGGTTCTATCTCATTTTTAAAAACAAGATCTAGATTACAAACTCTTCACATTTTTAAATACCTTGTTGCATTCTAATCTATGATGTCGTAGAGCAGCGGTCCCCAACCACTGGGCCGCAAAGCATGTGCTACTGGGCTGTGAGGAAACGATATGATCTGGCGATATGAGTCAGCTGCACCTTTCCTCATTCCCTGTCACGCCCACTGTTGAGCTTGAATGCACACAAGGTCATTACCCGCCCGTCATCCATGTCAGCGCGGGAAGGAGATCAACTCCTCGAGCTTGTAAATTTCGACGGGCTGAAAAGTATGTTTGACATAACATCTCTGCCGGCATTCTGGAGCAAAGTCAATGCTAAATATCCTGAGATAGCCATGAAAGCACTGAAAACGTTGCTTCCATTTCCAACATATCTCTGCAATGAATGCAACGAAAACTAAAATGCGGAATAGACTGGACATAAGGAACCCCCTTCGAGTATCACTGTCTCCCATCACCCCTCGATAGGACCGTCTTGTTGCAGGAAAACAAGCCCAGGGCTCCCACTGATTCAGCGATATTGGTGTTTTGCAATGATTTTATACGTTCATCGGGGAAAATATGTGCTGTATGTTTAATATCCAAACGTTACTTAAAATGTTATGATGCTATTGACTTATATATGACATATAACCATATAACAATTACAGCAAGGAAACAAGCCATCTCAGCCCTTCTACTCCCTGCCGAAGGCTTACTCTTACCTAGCCCCACTAACCTGCACTCAGTCCATTACCTTCCATTCCTTTCCTGTCTATATAGCTATCCAATTTTTCTTTAACTGATAATATCGAACCTGCCTCTACCACTTCTACTGGAAGTTCGTTCAACGCTTAGTTCAAGCTCCCCTGTCCTCCCCTGATAATTGACTTATCACTATATTCACGCGAGGAAAATATGTGCTGTGTGTTTAATATTAAATTCGTTAGATAAGTCCTTTTAGAAATGAAATTGAGTGCATTAGCCACTTATCACCTATATTCCAGTCGTGATTAACACCGCACCCCTCCGAACAGAATCGCCAAAAATGATCTGTAGAAAAAAATCGGCATGTACACGCATGTGCACACAGGTACCCGCGCAAGGCTTCATGGTCATTGTAGTCTTTCTTGGGGTAAACACAATGCGTTTGACTGCTACTCTTGTCCATTGGCAACCATACCCCCCTCCCCCCGGGTTAGCCGGTCCGCAAGAATATTGTCAATAATAAACCGGACCGCGTTGCAAAAAAGGTTGGGGACCCCTGTCGTAGAGCAGTATCAGCACAGAAACAGACTGCCATCCATATCCACGCCATCTGTTTTGTATGTATACTTTAGCCCCATTTGCCTGCATTGGGTCCACATCCATCTTTGCCTTACTAATTTCAGTCAAACTTAAATGTAGTGAGTGTATCTGAATCCACCACTTCTCTGGAACTGAGATCCAGCTATCAACCATGCTCTGTGCAAGGAGATCTCCACTCAGATTCCCTTTAAGCTCTTGCTCTTGCCCTGTTGATTTTGATACCCCTTCCATGGGAAAAAGATAAAGCCCTGGCTCTTATAATTTTATATACCTCTATTTAGTGATCCCTCAGCTTCCTTTGCTCCAGGGAAATCAAATTCAGCCTGTTTAATCTCTCTCTGAAACTAAATTCCTGGTGAATTTCCCCAGCACTCTCACCAGTGCAATAAGACCCTTCTTAAAGCATGGCAAGCAGAACTACAAAACAATACTCTAAGAGCAGCTTAACTAGTTTTCTTGTTAATTTTTAACATGAATTTCCAACTCCTATACTCTGTACCTTGATGTACAAGTGCAAGCACACCATATCCTTCTTCACCTCCTATCAAGCTATGTTTTCAAGAAGCTATGGACTTAAACCACAGAGCCTCTTTGTTCATCAACATTTTTTAGTGACCTTACTATTTACTGTATAAGTCCTATCCCTATTCAACTTCCCAAAATGTATCATCTAGCATTTGTAGGAAATAAAAGCTATCTGCCTGTGCTCTGCCCCACTTTCCATCTCATCTATGCCCTTCTGTGGCCACAGAAAAATTTCATCGTTATTCACAACACAATCCACTTTCATGTCTTCTGCAAACCTTGTACATTCACATCCAAGTCATTAAAATATACCACCAATGACAACAATACCAACTCCAATTCCTATGTCTAGCTTATTCATGCACTAGAGAAACACAGAAAGAGTCCAACTGTTCTGTATGCAGAAAGCTCCTTCTGTAGAGTCTACTGGTGAGATGCTATCAGCCACGATGCTGCAGCACGTCTAATCTGGAGTGTACACACTTGACCAACTCCCTGCACATTTAGAACTCTTAGAAAGAGACATAATTGTGAACAGCGGGGTTGCTGTAGGGATGATGAGAGGAGAGGTGGTACTGAGGGGACCAGCTCATATACCAAACTAGATTTACTTTTGTACACCTGAACCACTTTTATCGTCTCTTCTCATGGTGCCACCAAAATGGAAGACAGTATTTTCTGCGCTGTTTTGTGCGTAGATTACAGTGTTGTCGACAAGGACCAGTGATTAGTCAATGCCAGTCTCAAGTTTATTGTCATGATGGTGAAAGGTGTTGCTATCTTGATGCAGCACTTCATATAGAATCAGCTGATTGGACTGAAGAAAATGCCCCAGATTTATTGGGAAGAGTTGATTATCCTCTGCAATTTCTTACATTCCTGCACTTTTGAATTGCTGGGTCATAGAAACATAGAAATCTACAGCACATTACAGCAAATCGGCCCACAATGTTGTGCCAACCATGTAACCTACTCCTGAAGCTGTCGAGAATTTCCCTACCGCATAGTTCTCTATTTTTCTAAGCTCCATTTACCTATCTAAGAGTATCTTAAAAGACACTTTTGTATCCGCCTCTACCACCTTCGCTGCCAGTGCATTCCACACACCCACCACTCTCGTGCCATGATGTAACCTGTCAGGATATTTTCACTAGTACACCTGTAGAAGTTTGTTAGAATGTTTGGTGGCATGCTAAACTACTTTAACTTTGTAAGAAAGTAGAGATGCTGGCAAGCCTTCCTTGTGATTGCATCTATGTGCAGGGCCCAGGCAGATCATGCAAAATGTTAATGCTCAAGAATTTAGGGCCAGAGACCCTCTCCACTGCCAATCAACCAACATATACTGGTACACATTCACCATCCTTTCCCTGAAGTCAACAATTAGTTCTTAAGTTTTATTAACATTGAGAGAGACGTTGTTGCTGGAGCACCACTCAACTAGATGACCTAGCTCTCTGCTGTAGTCTGACTTGCCAACACCTGTGATCTGTCCAACAGCAGTGCTCTCCTTGGTAAGTATGTAAATGGCATTGGAATTGTGCTTAGCCACAAGTCCTCACACTGCCTTGAGGTGCACTTGTGTTGATAGTCAGTGAGGAAGTGATATCATTACCAACTCTCACCGACGGAGGGCTGCAGATATGGAAATCAAAAAACCATTTGCAAAAGGAGGTACACAGACCCAGGTCCGGGTCTTGAAGCTTGATGATAAGTATGAATAAGATGGTTGTATTGAATGTAAAGCTATAGTCAATGAACAAACTAATTTACATGTTCCTGTTGTTCAGAGGGCCCAGAGCAGAGTGGAAAGCCAGAAAAACCCATCTGCTGTTGATATGTACTAGGCAATAGGCAAAATGAAATGGATCCAGGTCATCTCTGAGGCAGGAGATTCATGCCAAAACCAACCTTTTGATGTACTCTAACTGCTACCTAATGGTAGTCATTAAGGCAGGTCAGCATCCTCTTCTTAAGCTCTGGTACAATAGGTACCTTGTTGAAGCAGGTGGAAACCTCAGAGTGCAGAAACGAGAAGTTCAGCATGTCTGTAAACTCCCCAACATTTATGCCTGCATTTGGTCTGCACTGGCCAAGGTACACTGCTTGTAGCAGATAACTGTCATGGGTTCACCTCTTGAAGAATACTTGGAGTATGGCTCCCAGAACAGATCCGTGAAGCACACCACTGGTCACCAACCTCCATGCAGAATATGACAGGTCTACAACCGCTCTTTACCTTCTGTGGGCAAGCCAATTCTGGATCCACAAAGCATTGTGCCCTTGGATCCAATGCCTCCTTACTTTCTCAATAAGCCTTGCATGGTGTACCTTGTCAAATGCCTTGCTGAAATCCATATACACTACATCTACTGCTCTACCATCATCATTGTGTTAAAGTCACATCCTCAAAAAATTCAATCAGGTTTGTAAGGCACAACCTGCCTTTGACAAAGCCATGCTGACTATTCCTAATCATATTATACCTCTCCAAATGTTCATAAATCCTTTCTCTCGGGATCTTTTCTAACAACTTACCAACCACTAAACTAAGACTCACTGGTCTATAATTTCCTGGGCTATCTCTACTCGCTTTCTTGAACAAGGGAACAACATCCGCACCCTCCAATCCTCCGAAATCTCTCCTGTTCCCATTGATGATGCAAAGATCATCACCAGAGGCTCAGCAATTTCCTCCCTCACCTCCCACAGTAGCCTAAGGTACATCTCGTCCAGTCCCAGTGACATACCTGACTTGATGCTTTCCAAAAGCTCCATCACATCCTCTTTCTTAATATCTATATGTTCAAGCTTTTCAGTCTACTGTAAGTCATCTCTACAATCACCAAGATACTCTTCTGTAGTGAATACTGAAGCAAAGTACTTATTAAGTACCTCTGCTATCTCCTCTGGTTCCATACATACTTTTCCACAGTCACACTTGATTGGTCCTATTCTCTCATGTCTTATCCTCTTTCTCTTCACACACTTGTAGAATGCCTTGTGGTTCTCCTTAATCCTTTCTGCCAAGGCATTATCATGGCCTCTTCTGGCTCTCCAAATTTCATTCTTAAGCTTCTTCCTGCTAGACTTATAATCTTCTAGATCACTATCATTACCTAGTTTTCTGAACCTTTCGTAAGCTTTTCTTTTTTTTTTGACTAGTTTTATAACAGCCTTTGTACATCATGGTTCCTGTACCCTACCATCCTTTCCCTGTCTCATTGGAAGGTACCTATGCAAAACTCCACATAAATATCCCTTGAACATTTGCCATATTGCTTCCGTACATTTTGCTGAGAACACCTGTTGCCAATTTATGCTTCCAAGTTCCTGTCTGATAGCCTCATATTTTCCCTTACTCCAATTAATGCTTTCCTAACTTGTCTGTTCCTATCCCTTTCCAATGCTATGGTAAAGGAGATAGAATTGTGATCACTATCTCCAAAATGCTCCCCACTGAGAGATCTGACACCTGACCAGGTTCATTTCCTAAAACCAGATCAAGTACAGTCTCTCCTCCTGTAGGCTTATCTACATATTGTGTCAAGAAACTGTACTGAACACCCCTAACAAACTCCACCCCATCTAAACCCTTTGCTCTAGGGAGATGCCAATTAATGTTTGGGAAATTGAAATCTCCCACCAAGACAACCCTGTTATTATTACACCTTTCCAGAATCTGTCTCCCTATTTGCTCCTTGGTGTCCCTGTTACTATTGGGAGGTCTATAAAAAACACCCAGTAGAGCTATTGACTCCCTCCTGTTCCTAACTTCCACCCACAGAGACTCCATAGACAATCCCTCCATGACTACCTCCTTTTCTGCATCCATGACACTATCTCTGATCAACAGTGCCATGACCCCACCTCCTTTGTCTCCCTTCCTGTCCTTTCTGAAACATCTGAATCTTGGCACTTGAAGTAGCCATTCCTGCCCCTGAGCTATCCAAATCTCTGAAATGGCCACAGCATCATAGATCCAAGTACTGATTCACACTTTAAGCTCATTCACTTTGTTCATAATACTCCTTGCATTAAAATAGACACATCTCAAACCATCGGTCTGAGTGCATCCCTTCTCTATCACCTGCTAATCCTCCCTTCGCATTGTCTCCAAGTTTTCTCTATTTGTGAGCCAACCGCCTCTTCCTCCGTCTCTACAGTTCAGTTCCCACCCCCCGGCAATTCTAGTTTAAACTCTCCCCAATAGTCTTAGCAAACCTCCCCGCAGGATATTAGTCCCCCTGGGATTAAATTTCTCTTACTTTGAAATCCTCCTACCGTTTTCCGGTTGTTAACTTAATGCCTTAAACTAACAACAAACTTTAACTGAGTCATGGAATACTACCTCGACTCAGAAAAAATTTCTGCACAGGAGAGGATCATTTTGTCCTTCAGCCATATCAACCCAAAAAGAGCTACTGAAACTAATCCTGCTTCCCGTCTCCTGACCCAAATCATTGACTGTTACAAATCATTGTGCTAACCCAGGTAGAAATAAATGAAATGAAGTTTTCTATGCCCACACACCCTTTCAGGCAATGAATTCCAGACTTCAAAATATTTGGATTTTTTTTCTTTAATTCTTATTTAATATTCCTCCTTATTACCTTCCATTGATGTGTCCTCATTATTAGCCTATTCTGTTAAGGGATTTAGGATACTCCTTTTCACTCTATGTCTCTCATAATCTTATATACTGCATCTGAGTCATTCGCCACCCTCTTCTCATCTAAATAAAATTATTCTACCCTAACAAATTCATCCACATTTAAAACTAAAGAACTCTAGCCACTTGCAAATTTCCATTCTAGTGCTAGCACATCTTCCTGTCATGTGACAAGAAATGACATACACTGTATTGTAGCTGTAGGATCATCTATGTTATATAGTTTTATAAATATCTTTTATTCTGTTCATTGGCCAACAAAGCAAGTTACGAGGGGTGATTGATAAGTTCATGGCCTAAGGTAGAAGGAGTTAACTTTAGAAAACCTAGCACATTTATTTTTCAACATAGTCCCCTCCCACATTTACACACTTAGTCCAGCGATCATGGAGGATATGGATTTTGGACCTCCAGAAAGTGCCCACAGCAGGGGTGATTGATAAGTTCACGGCCTAAGGTAGAAGTAGATCAGTTATACAGCTCTTGTTACATACACATGCAGTTCAACTCTGAGTGATTATGCAAAAAGTTTGAAGTTAATAACTTATCTCCTTCTACCTTAGGCCACAAACTTATCAATCACCCCTGCTGTGGGCACTTTCTGGATGTCCAGGATCCGTATGCTCCACGGCCGCTGGACTAAGTGTGTAAATGTAGGAGGGAACTATGTTGAAAAACAAATGTGTTAGGTTTTCTAAAATTGACTCCTTCTACCTTGGGCCACAAGCTTATCCAATCACCCCTCGTATGTTCCTATATAGTGACCTTGCCCACTTGCCCTTATAACTTAATGGATCTGCGGATACACAATCCAAAGTCCTGTGCCATCTCCAGTCACGCTTTTACCATATATTCTCTTGCATTGTGTGCATTACCTCATAAGTCTTCAACCTGAATTCTATTTGGTATTCTCTTGCTCACCTGACCTGCTACAGTACGCATCTGATCGCACCAGCTTCCGAGGCTTAGATGCTCCGATTCTCCAAAGTACGGATAGCTAGCATGGTCCCTTTAAATATTCTGGTCCACTCTGCTAATTGGCAGCCATGTTTTGGCTGCAAGATTTGGATATTTAAAGAGCACCTAAACTCAGGTTCGAAGCTCAATTGTCAGCTCAACTTTGGTTCATTCTGGGATTGTGTTCAGGATTTCTGTCTCGTTTGGATTCTTATTTAGTCTCGTCAGGTTCTTGTCTAGTATTTAGTTAAGAATCCTGTTTTTGTCTCAGTCTTGAAGTCATATCTTGATTCTAATCTTGGATACTCCAGCACTTGAGTCTTTACCATCCTCACCTAGGATTCTCATCACCTGAATAATCCATTGATATCTTCCTTTCTTCTTCACTATCATATTCATATTTCATCTCATCTGTAAACCTATTGCATTTATTCCAAATCACATAGATAACATGGAAAGCAACTGGTCCATGTGGTGCTTTCAAGACCTCAACGTGTTCTCCAACAAATGAACTAATTTTAAAATGTTGTCAATGTTCAGAGAAGAAACTGAACGAAGGCAACAATAAAAGGAGGATTGTAGAAATGTCACAGTACTAGTAGAATGATTGGAGCAGCAATTCAAAGGTCAGTCTTTATACAAGGCAGTGGATTTTTTGAACTACTCTTTATAGAATAATAGCACCTCGTCAGACTGTGAAAAGGTTGACATGCGCTTGCTTTACATTAAACTGTTATTTCTAGCTGGCTGATGAATTTTAAAGCAGAAGCATTCATTCTACCAAAAATTATTTGCTACATTTCAAGGTACCATGAATAAAGTTTTATCAAATGGTTTCATGTTTAATTATTCAACAGCGTAAAATGTAAGGGAGTAGAAAATATGCCCATTTCACTTTATATCTTGAAAGAAAATAAACCAATACATTCGATTTTTATTGGAAATTATTAAGATCCTGTCTTAATTGGGATTTTTTTTAATTTAATGAGCACATAAAATGGCTGAAAAGAATATTTTTGAGAAGCTCTTTTCTTTGTAAGTACTCTTTCACTTTCTGTGGTATTGTTGTTATTCCCCCAAAGTATACTTTATTCATAATATGCACACTAATTGCAACCTGTAAATATCATTTTTTAAATTTATTTTACCATTAATTCAATACATTATCTAACAATGTGTCAATGCTGCTCATACTTCTTCTTTAAACAATGGACTGTGTCATCTTTGAGAGGCTATTACACAGGGACAGGAGTGCAGTCCTTCTCATAAATTCATTATGGTGAGAGCACCAAGATTCAGTCCGTCCCTCAGCAAGTACTCCTGCGCTTGGGAATGTACCATCGGAGGACTTTGCTTGCAGTCTCCCCTTACACTACTACAACTACAGGTTTTGGGCAGGAAAAGTGTATCTTTCATTGAGCTGATGTTATAGCAGCGCTTGACGTTTATTAAGGCCTGCTTCCTTGGGATTAGACTCCGCTGTTCTGTTGCTGTGGGAGTCCAGCTCCACTGGAAGGGTCTTACTGCTTGCTCCAGCCAGGTGAGATATTGGTTTTTGATTATAAGTTGCAATGATGATGCACCTGGCTAAATGACTTTGACTGTCTGCCCAGGAAACCATTCTATGGGCTTCACCATGTCCTCCTCCCACAGGGCCTGCAAGATATTTTGTGCTGATCATTGCCTGATGGACTTGTGGTCAAAGATATTTATCTGAAGAAACTTTTCTCCAAAGATCAGGTAGTGGAGCTCAGGTCCAAATGAAAGAGACATTGTGCCACCGATGCCTGCCATCCTTTGCAACACCAGAATTAGGTAGCACCTCAGCACGAAGTGATACTTGGTCTCCAGCTCTAATCACACCTTATCTAAAAGTAGCCATCAGGATGAGGACCATGTTGGGTAACTACTGACTCATTTCTCTGGAGTCTTGTACATCATCACCAACTGAGCTCATCCATTCTGGATCTTTTGATGAAAGAGAAGATGGATCAGATCGCTGTCATGGTGCAGAAGCTGGGTTTGGGTCATATCTACATGACATACAGTAACGCCCGAGCACATAAAGTCCAAGTTTCTGGCCATCCTGGAGAGGGTGCAGTGCTACCACAGTCCCAAGTTTTGTTTCACTTTGGCTTTCCACTCCGGACTTTTTTTTGCCTCATGTTACAGGTGTTCGGAAAAAAATTTCCAGAGACACTGGGAGACGGTTGCTCGGAGGGGTGGTAGAAATAGATATGATAGGAACATTTAGACAGGTCCACGAACCAACAGAGGATGGAGGTATATACACTATAGGCTGGCAAATGGGATTTGTTTAAATTGGCCTCACGGTCAGTCTGTGACTGTAACTAATCACTGGAGACCGGAAGCTGATAAATGCAAAAGATCTTTATGCATCACAAGCAGACATTACCTTGGAGACACTCTCAGCGTAATCTCTCAAACCCAATGTACATCACATTTTTATACTCTGAGCAACAGAGATATAACAGGTGCATCAATACAGTTCAATAGCTACAATCACATTATTCACTTCAACATTTTGACTCCAGAAAATGGTTCTATCGCATTACATATTTAAAAAGGCAATACAATGCATCTGACAAGAAACCCCTGCTGGGACAAAATAATTTACATGGATGGTCAGTAAGTTTCTGAGGATAGAGAACCTAAAGAACATTTCTCTGCATTAAATCATTCACGCTCTTTTTACAGGGAAGAGGAGTACAGGGCAAATGACCCCCTCCCCACAACAATGATGCACTAACTACCCCCACAATCCTCAATGCTGGTGAACTTTAGCCATGCCCCTTTGTAGGGAATCTGGAATGCAATGAGCTGCATCTGGCGGAGAACAAAAGGAGCCCTTATTTGCAGAGAGCTTGAAGAATGACCTCCCCCCCTCAAAAGCCTACCCGCACCTCTTCCTTCTCCTGACAGTATTTCCTCCACGTTGCATCAAGGTTGGGGGGGTGAGAACCCTTTTCACCTGCTCCTCCAGGACCCCTGCTTTGTGCAACACTAAAAACATTTCATTACGGGGCATGCAGGATCCCTCACTCCCCATCTGCATACCCAACTTCCGTACCTGGCTACACACACCCCCTTCTACATACTCTTAAACCTTGTAATAATTGAATTGCTCCACTTAAGGATGGCCAACAGCTAATGCTACTAAAGAGAGTACTACCCCTTTTATTGGGAAAACCAGTGGTCCCCAACCTCCAGGCTGCAGGCCGGCACATTGCCGCAAAGCATGCAGGGGTGCAGCGGTAGCCAGAACACACCCAGCACATCTTTAAGAAAAAAGCCAAAATAAACAAGCTAATTAATTAGGTGCCGTCTGGCACATAAATGTCGGCCCAGATCAGAGACGATTGCCGATTGCTGTCTTGAAGGTGTCCATTGTACTATTCCCCACACATTCCTGATCCTCCTCCCACTGAGAGGAAGAAGCTTCACACCCATGGTGGGTGTGGGAATACGTGACAACTGAACTGGCCTGCTCTGTTTCGGATGTGCAAGGGAGAGGGTGATCATCTTGAGGATTAGACTGAGGAGTCCATGCTACCCTCTGTCCCCATCTCCCAGCCGCGGAGTAGGATCATCACCCTGCCTCATTAAAGCTTGAATCTTGACAGGGTCAGGCTACCAACCAGCTTGGCACACAACGTCTAAATGCTGTAGCTTCATTATTCGACAAGCTATCACTGTATTCTTCTCTATGTGGCCTTACTCTGAGCCATCAATAGAGATTCTCTCAGAATAATGCAACACAGACTGAGGTCTTCCAATTCATTCTTAAGACTTGCTATCATCTTATACCGATGTCTTCCAATCACTGCACAAAGCCAGAAAGGATTCCAGCAGCTATCTTTTCAGCTGAGAAAACACAACAATTTAAGTATGCAAACAAAGTGATGTCTCATTTCAGCCCTGGTGAAATCTAACTGGCATTCTATCGGCATTCCTTAGCCCATCAGTAAGTTAGTGAGGTTTCCAAAGCCTGTGCTATTGTCTGTCCAATCTGAGACCCTTCATCTGTCAAATGGAGGGTCCACTCTTTTAAATAACCTATTTCAAGAAATGCATTTCTGCTCAAAAACTATGCTCACTCAAGTGTAATGTTGAATCAGGTTCACAGGTCTGGCAAATGAGACAGAAAACACAGACTCCAAATAAGTATATTAATAATTTATTTACAAACAGTAAAAATTCAACCAAACATTCATGTTGCCCAAATAGGAGGAAATCTGCAGATGCTGGGATTTCAAGCAACACACATAAAAATTGCTGGTGAACACAGAAGTCCAGGCAACATCTCCAGGAAGAGGTACAGTCGAAGTTTCGGGCCGAGACCATTCGTCAGGACTAACTGAAAGAAGAGCTAGCAAGAGATTTGGAAGTGGGAGGGTGAGGGGGAGATCCAAAATGATAGGAGAAGACAGGAGGGAGAGGGATGGAGCCAAGAGCTGGACAGTTGATTGGCAAAAGGGATATGAGAGGATCATGGGACAGGATGCCCAGGGAGAAAGAAAGGGGGAGAGGGGAAGCCCAGAGGATGGGCAAGGAGTATAGTGGGAGGGACAGAGGGAGAAAAAGAAGAGAGAGAAAAGAAAAACATGTTAATAATTAATTAATTAATTAATTAATAACGGATGGGGTACGAAGGGGAGGTGGGGCATTAACAGAAGTTAGAGAAGTCAATGTTCATGCCATCAGGTTGGAGGCTACCCAGACGGAATATATGATGTTGTTCCTCCAACCTGAGTGTGGCTTCATCTTGACAGAAGTGTCGCCTCACCTGGAAGGACTGTCTGGGGCCCTGAATCCCTGAATGGTGGTGAGGGGGGAAGTTTAAGGGCATGTGTTGCCCCAGACACTTCACCTGTGAGTCGGCTGGGGTGATATACTGCATCCGGTGCTCCCGATGCGGCCTTCTATATATTGGTGAGACCCAACGGAGGCTGGGAGACCGTTTTGCTGAACACCTACGCTCTGTCCGCCAGAGAAAGCAGGATCTCCCAATGGCCACACATTTTAATTCCACGTCCCATTCCCATTTTGATATGTCTATCCACGGCCTCCTCTACTGTTAAGAACACAAAATAATCTGCAGATGCTGGGGTCAAAGCAACACTCACAACACGCTGGAGGAACTCAGCAGGTCGGGCAGCATCCGTGGGAAAGATCGGTTGACATTTCGGGCTGAACCCTTTGTCAGGACTGTAGAGGGAAGGGGCAGAAGCCCTATAAAGAAGGTGGGGGAGGGTCGGAAGGAGAAGGTTGGTAGGTTCCAGGTGAAAAACCAGTAAGGGGAAAGGTAGAGATGTGGGGGAGGGGAAGCAGGGAGGTGATAGGCAGGAAAGGTGAAGAAGGAATAGGGGAAAACACAATGGGTAGTAGAAGGAGACAGAACCATGAGGGAGGTGATAGGCAGCTGAGGAAGGGGGCAGAGTGACATTGGGATAGAGGAAGGGAGGGGGGAGGGAATTACCGGAAGTTGGAGAATTCTATGTTCATTCCAGGAGGCTGGAGACTACCTAGATGGTATATGAGGTGTTGCTCCTACAACCTGAGTTTAACCTCATCATGGCAGTAGAGGAGGCTAAACTCAGGTTGGAGGAGCAACACCTCATATACCGTCTAGGTTGTCTCCAGCCCCTTGGTATGAACATAGAATTCTCTAACTTCCGGTCATTCCTTCCCCCTCCCTTCCCCTATCCCTATGTCACTCTGCCCCCTCCCCCAGCTGCCTACCTCCTCCCTCATGGTTCCACCTCCTTCTACAACCCATTGTGTTTTCCGCTATTCCTTCTTCACCTTTCCTGCCTATCACCTCCCTGCTTCCCCGCCCCCTTCCCTTATCTTTCCCCTTACTAGTTTTTCACCTGTAACCTACCAGTCTTCTCCTTCCCACCCTCCCCCCACCTTCTTTATAGGGCCTCTGCCCCTTCCCTCTACAGTCCTGACGAAGGGTTCCGGCCCAAGATGTCGACCGATCTTTTCCACGGATGCTGCCCAACCTGCTGAGTTCCCCCAGCGTGTTGTGAGTGTTGCTACTGTAAAGATGAAGCCACACTCAGGTTGGAGGAGCAACACCTTATATTCCATCTGGGTAGCTTCCAACCTGATAGCATGAACATTGACTTCTCTAACTTCCGTTAATGCCCCACCTCCCCTTCATACCCTATCCGTTATTTATTTATTTATTTATCTATCTATCTATCTATCTATCTATCTATTTATTTATTTATTTATTTATTTATTTAAACGTTTTTCTTCTTTCTCTCTCTCTCCTTTTTCTCCCTCTGTGCCTCTCACTATACTCCTTGCCCATCCTCTGGGCTGCCCCCACCCCCCCAACTTTCTTTCTCCCCAGGCCTCCCGTCCCATGATCCTCTCATGTCGCTTTTGCTAATCAACTGTCCAGTTCTTAGCTCCATCCCTCCTCCTTCTGTCTTCTATCATTTCCGATCTCTCCCTCCCCCTCCCACTTCCAAATCTCTTGCTAGCTCTTCTTTAAGTTAGTCCTGACGAAGGGTCTCGGCCCGAAAAGTCGACTGTACCTCTTCCTAGAGATGCTGCCTGGCCTGCTGCATTCACCAGCAACTTTTATGTGTGTTGCTATTCACGTTGCCCCAGTTACAGATGCTACAAAGCTGATTATTCAATAAACATACATTCAACAAACTTACTTCATTAAAAGTGTGCACAAAACATACATTCCCAATGATTATGTTGTTTCAAACAAAGGAAGTGAGAAAGAACCTCCCGCTCATGCTCTCTATATACCCAGGATACTTGACATTGGACACCAGGCAGCTAACCAATGGGAAAATTAGCTGCAGTTTCTAAACTAACCAATCACAACAGAAAGGGCTTTCAAAAATCAGAATAAGCCACCACCCACAGGACAGAGTGCAAGTTCATAGCTCTCTGAAAATAGCAACAAAGGTGGACAGGCGAGAGAAGAAATCATTCAGGATGCCACCCTTCAAATGTTGAGGCATTGAATGCAAAACTTGGGATGTCACATTGCAGTTGGGCAAAACATTAGACAGGCTGTACTTGAAGTATTGTGTATAGTTGTGGTCTGTACACTCCAGGGAGGATATAGTTGTATTAGCAATAGGGCAGAAGAGATTCATTACATTGCTGCTTGGAATTGAAAGTTTTGATTGATTGTATTTTCTAAAAAAAGTATTGAAACATCTGAAAAAACACATATTCATCAGATATTTTATGTAATAATAAATTCCAAAATGATTAAAAACAGTCAAATGTCTCTAAAAATAATTAAACCTAGTTCAACTTAGCAGTTAAAGAAAGGTTGACAAGGAGAGGAGAGGATGGTGGCACGACGCAGCGCGCGCGGCCACTCCGGTGATGAATATCTGTTATCTGTCAAGTAGGGTGCTGCGCACAATCCTGATTTGATGGAGACAGACGTGAGAGCATGGAGGAACATCTGGTGAAACTTCTGAAATGCTTGTTTCGCTGCCACTACTACTGTATGATCCAGAATCTCCGGAGGAGAAGGCCCTGAGTCCTTGGCTTTGCTTGTTGCTCGGCGGCCGGGGTGGGGTCAAAGTGCTCGGCAGAGATGGTGCTCGGTGTCGGAGGGCTGGTCGGAGGCTCGTAGTTTTCAGACGGACTCAGAGTCGGCTGTGGTCGGGTGTTTCCAAGGTGCTGCATTGGCAAGTTTGCGGTGCTGGAGATTCATGGTAGGGAGAGTTTCTCCCTTCCACCGTCTGCATGAGATGATGGGCTATGGGGACTTTGAGACTTTTTTTCACCGTGCCCATGGTCTGCTCTTTAGCAAATGACAGTATTGCTTTGCACTGTTGTAACTATATGTTATAATTATGTAGTTTTTGTTAGTTTTAGTCTTGGTCTGTCCTGTGTTTCTGTGATATCATACTGGAGGAACATTGTATCATTTCTTAATGCATGCATTTCTAAATGACAATAAACGAGGACTGAGTGTCCTCATAATCTAATGTCATTCAAATAAAACTGAGGGGTCACAGGAGAAGTTCAGTAACTTAGATTACATCTCTGACCTCAAAGGTGATATCAAGGGCAGAGCAAAAGCTTCAGTGCACGAAGACCATAAGACCATAAGATATAGGAGCAGAATTAGGCCATTTAGCCCATCGAATCTGCTCCACCATTCAATCATGGGCTGATCCATTTCTTCCAGTTATCCCGACTTCCCTGCCTTCTCCCGTACCCTTTGATGCCCTGGCCAATCAAGAACCTATCTGGGGGTTGCCTCTCGGGGTCCGAGGAAGACTAAACTTTGTGCAGTCATCTGTGGATACGCATGTGGCTTTGGTGGCCGAAGGCCAAAGCACACATACGGTTGCAGGTTGGACATGGAATGGCGGTTGTTAGAACAGGTGCATACACAGGTTTGGGGTGTCGATCTTGTGCTGCTGCAAGGCGCTCATTTTGGTCATCCACAAAGTCAGATGCAGTTTTTCTGGTCAGGGCGCGCCATGCAGCCCTGTCGGTTGTGGACTCTTCGAGTTGTCGAGGCTGGAGGTCTGCCCATTTGATGTATGATTTCAGTTTGTCTTTGAATCTATTTTGGGGCGGCCCTGATCGCGACTGCCATGCCCAAGCTCACCGTAGAGCAGCTGCCTGGGGATTGTTGTTTCACCCATGCAGATTACATGGCCAGTCCAGTGTAGTTGGGCCTGGAGGATCCTTGCCTCAATGCTTGTGCTGTTGGCTCTGTCAAGGACTTGCAGGTTGGTGATTCGGTCCTGCCATCAAATCCTCATGATCGACTGCAGAGAGCGCATGTGAAACTGCTCCAGCTGTTTGATGTGCCTGTGGTGTAGTGTCCAGGTTTCGCAGCCGTACAGGAGAGAGGTGAGGACCACAGCCTTGTACACCTTGAGCTTGGTTGAAAGCTGAATGTCCTTGTGTTCCAGAACTTTGACATGGAGTTTCCCGAGTGCCTGGCTGGCTTTCTGGATCCTTGCTATGATCTCTCTGTCAAGGGATCTGTCACTGGAGATGGTGCTTCCTAGATACTTGAAGCTCTCCACACTCTTCAGGACAGTGCCATCGATGGTGATGCATAGCTGAAGAATGTGACTATTTGGTGCAGGTTGTAGGAGAACTTCTGTCTTATCGAGGCTGATTGTCAGGCAGAACAGCTTTGAGGCTGTGGAGAACTTGTCGACAATCGTCTGCAGGTGGTTCTCCTGGTGAGCCATGAGGGCACAGTCATCAGCAAACAGGGCTTCAGTGATGAGCCTCCTCAACATTTTGGTCTTTGCAGCAAGGCGTCTCAGGTCAAACATCGATTCGTCTAGGTGATATCTTATGTAAATACCCAGGTCTAGGTCCTTAACAGCATACTTCAGCACTTGAGTGAAGAAGAGGTTGAAGAGCACTGGTGATAGAACACAACCCTGCTTCACACCATTTGAAAAGGTGAAAGTCTCAGATGGGGAACCATCTGAGAACACTTCTCCCGTCATGCCATCATGGAGCAGGCGGATGAGTGTGGTGAATTTCTGCAGGCAGCCAAGCTTTCTAAGGATGACCCACAGCATGTTTCTGTTGACCGTGTCAAACGCCTTCATCAGATCAATGAAGACAGAGTATGATGTCATGTTCTGTTCTCCTGTCCCGATAGATAGAACCCTACCTATATCTGCCTTAAATACACCCAATGACTTAGCCTCCACAGCCGCTCGTGGCAACAAATTCCACAGATTTACCACCCTCTGACTAAAGTAATTCTCTGCATCTCTGTTCTAAATGTCAGCTGAAAATGTGCTGCTGAATTTTGTTCTGTAGTGCTCAGATGTGGAAATCCAGATCACACAGCAACGAGCAAAACAATCTGCAGAGCTACTAGCTAAGCATCCTCAACTAAAGAAAGCTTCAGAGTTAAAGGTCTTTTTTTTATGAATTCTGCTTGACCTGCGGAGTATTTTGAAATCCCTTTGTAGTTTCAAAGATAGCGTAGTGGTTAGCATAACACCATTACAACATCAGCTGTAAGATTGTGGTTTAATTCCTGCTGCTTCCTGTAAGGAATTTGTACATTCCTCCTGAGATCGTGAGAGTCTCCTCCCACATTCCAAAGACAGATGGTTAGGGTTAATGAGTTTCTGGTATGCTATATAGGCACCGGAAGTGTAGAGACACTAGTGGACTACCTAGCACAATCCTCTCTGTTTGCTTTGATACAAATGATGCATTTCACTAAATGTTTCGATCAAGTCAAGTCAAGTCAAGTCACTTTTTATTGTCATTTCAACCATAACTACTGGTACAGTACACAGTAAAAATGAGACAACATTTTTCAGGACCATGGTGCTACATGAAACAATACAAAAACTACACTGAACTATGTAAAACAACACAAAAACTACTCTAGACTACAGACCTACCCAGGACTGAATAAAGTGCACAAAACAGTGCAGGCATTACAATAAATAATAAACAAGACAATAGGCACAGTAGAGGGCAGTAGGTTGGCGTCAGTCCAGGCTCTGGGTATTGAGGAGTCTGATGGCTTGGGGGAAGAAACTGTTACATAGTCTGGTCGTGACAGCCCCAATGCTTCGGTGCCTTTTGCCAGATGGCAGGAGGGAGAAGGGTTTATATGAGGGATGTGTGGGGTCCTTCATAATGCTGTTTGCTTTGCGGATGCAGCGTGTGGTATAAATGTCTGTAATGGTGGGACGAGAGACCCCGATGATCTTCTCAGCTGACCTCACTATCCGTTGCAGGATCCTGCGATCCGATATGGTGCAATTTCTGAACCAGGCAGTGATGCAGCTGCTCAGGATGCTCTCAATACAACCTCTGTAGAATGTGGTGAGGATGGGGGTTGGGAGCAGAAAGTAGAGACGCTGATGGGCTTTCTTTGCTATGGAGCTGGTGTTGAGGGACCAGATGAGATTCTCTGCCAGGTGAACACCAAGAAATTTGGTGTTCTTAATGATCTCTACGGAGGAGTCGTCATTGTTCAGCCGGGAGTGGTCGCTCCGTGTCCTCCTGAAGTCAACAACCATCTCTTTTGTTTTGTTCACATTCAGAGACAGGTTGTTGGCTCTGCACCAGTCCGTTAGCTGCTGCACCTCCTCTCTATGCTGACTCATCGTTCTTGCTGATGAGAACCACAACGGTCGTATCATCGGCGAACTTGATGATGTGGTTCGAGCTGTGTGTTGCAGCACAGTCGTGGGTCAGCAGAGTGAACAGCAGTGGACTGAGCACACGGCCCTGGGGGGACCACCGTGCTCAGTGTGATGGTGTCGGAGATGCTGCTCCCAATCCGGACTGACTGAGGTCTCCCAGTCAGGAAGTCTAGGATCCAGTTGCAGAGGGAGGTACTCAGGCCTAGTAGGATCAGCTTTCCAATCAGTTTCTGAGGAATGATTGTGTTGAATGCTGAACTGAAGAACTTGATGTACTTGTGACAAATAAAACTAATGTTTAAAGATACTTAATCTTTAGTTGCTTTTCAATTAGCCTAATTGCTTCAGCCTTTAGCTCTGAATTTCAAAGTTCAAAGCACATTTCTTATCGAAGTCTGTATAGTTTATACAAACTTGAGATTTGTCATCATACAGGTAGCAACAAAACAAAGAAGCACAATAAGACCCATTAAAAAAAGACCATCAAACATCCATGTGCAAAAAAACTGAACAAATCATACAAATAATAAAAAAGTAAGTAAAGAACATTCAGAACTAAAGTTCATGAAAGGAGTTCACCGTGACAGAGCTAGTCATCACTGCAGCCAGTCCATTTGGTAGAGGCCTTAGCCTCAGTTCAGTGCAGAAATTAATAAACTTTGCCAAGCAGTGAGCCAAACACAGGTCCAATCCTCACCTCTGGCCCTGACACTTTGACCTTTGCAATCTAGCCCAATGGTTAAATGGTTCCTCACTTGTGGACCTGGATCCTGCCACTTCAGTACATTCTTGAGCCCAGGAGCCCTGCCTTGACTCTGCTTTGCTTCAGCTCACCTTGCCTCGGATATGCCATTTCGAAATGGTTCCCAGTCCACTCCAGCAATGGCTGAACATTGGCTTGTTCCTCCCTCAGGCCCTGCCACCTCAATTCAGCTCGTACATGCCACACCACCACCTGCCTTGCACTATTGAGACTTCAATTCACTCCGTAAAAATGCCAGGTCGCACAGGTGGTTCAAAAGCTCAACTCCAAAAGGAAAGTTACAGGCTATTGATTACAGTGATCATTTACCAGAGAACATGTGACTAATACAGCAGCTAGTAGTTTTGTTAGCTGCCAGCAAGGCATAACTGTTTCACCAGTGCCATCTTAAACCAGCAGGTACCTTCAGTAAACCTCTGTCTCTATTGCTTTCTCTTCTTCTGTAAGACAGAGTGACACAGCTAGTAAGGTTGCTGATTACAGTACCAGACAGCAGGGCTCATTCCAGGCTCTGGGTATTGACGTGAGGAGTTTGTATATTCTACCTAAGACAATAGACAATAGGCGCAGAAGTAGGCCATTCGGCCCTTCGAGCCAGCACTGCCATTCACCATGATCATGGCTGATCATCCACAATCAGTATCCAGTTCCTGCCTTATCCCCACATGGGTTTCCTCTAGGTGCTCTAGCTTTCATGTCCCAAAGATGAGTGAGTAACTTGGTTAATTGCTCCTCTAAATTATCTCCGGTGTGTTGGTGAGTGGTAGAAAATGGGTAATGTTCTTGAGAATATGAGAGAAAAGTGACGAATGCAAGTGTATAGTTGGTGATTAGGATAAACTTGGTGGGATAAAGAACTTGTTTTTATGCTATATTCTCTATAATTCCTCAAAGTCTGTCTCTTAACCTAAACTGAGATCTTCTAATATGTCTTGTATGACTTGTATAGTATGTTTGCCATTGCTCTTGTAAAGCTCATTGGAACATTTATCAATCAGATTGTTGTTCGATTGTAGTGCATCCTCATTTTTCTACCATCAACAGACGATCTGTATGGTGGAGGTAGCAAACCAATCTGTACCAAGTATCCCACCGTCAACTCCTGGGCCCTCAGAAGCTCCATCTTCCTCTCACCCCAACCCTCCCCTCTCCATTGACACCCCCAGCCTCCCCCCTCCCCCCTCTGATCCCAGCTCTCATCCGTGCCGGGTCTTTACCATCCCCTCCGACCTTCAACTGTCGGAGGCAGAACGCTCTGTTCTCAGTAAGGGCCTCACGTTTGTCCCCCTTCGCCCACACCTCAGCGAGTTCCGTGTTCGCCATGATGCGGAACTTTTCTTCCGCCGTCTCCGTCTCCGAGCCTACTTCTTCGGCAAGGACTCTTCCACCCCCACCGATGACCCCTTCTCCCGTCTTCAACCCTCCTCTTCTTCATGGACACCCCGCTCTGGTCTTCTGCCTGCTCTGGATCTCTTTATTGCCAACTGCCGACGGGACATCAACCGTCTCGACTTCACCGCACCTTGTCCCCATTCCAACCTCACTCCTTCGGAACGCTCTGCTCTCCACTCCCTCCGCACTAATCCTAACATTATTATTAAACCCGCTGATAAAGGGGGTGCTGTTGTAGTCTGGCGTACTGACCTCTACCTTGCCGAGGCAGAGCGACAACTCGCGGATACCTCCTCTTATTTACCCCTCGATCGTGACCCCACTAAGGAGCACCAGGCCATTGTCTCCCACACCATCACCGACTTTATCCGCTCAGGGGATCTCCCATCCACTGCTACCAACCTTATAGTTCCCACACCCCGCACTTCCCGTTTCTACCTCCTACCCAAGATCCACAAACCTGCCTGTCCTGGCCGACCTATTGTCTCAGCTTGCTCCTGCCCCACCGAACTCGTTTCTGCATACCTCGACACTGTTTTATCACCCCTTGTTCAATCCCTTCCGACCTATGTTCGTGACACTTCTCACGCTCTTAAACTTTACGATGATTTTAAGTTCCCTGGCCCCCACCACTTTATTTTCACCATGGATGTCCAGTCCCTATATACTTCCATCCCCCATCAGGAAGGTCTCAAAGCTCTACGCTTCTTTTTGGATTCCAGACCTAATCAGTTCCCCTCTACCACCACTCTGCTCCGTCTAGCAGAATTAGTCCTTACTCTTAATAATTTCTCCTTTTGCTCCTCCCATTTCCTCCAAACTAAAGGTGTAGCTATGGGCACCCGTATGGGTCCTAGCTATGCCTGCCTTTTTGTTGGGTTTGTGGAACAATCTATGTTCCGTGCCTATTCTGGTATCTGTCCCCCACTTTTCCTTCGCTACATCGACGACTGCATTGGCGCTGCTTCCTGCACGCATGCAGAACTCGTTGACTTTATTAACTTTGCCTCCAACTTTCACCCTGCCCTCAAGTTTACCTGGTCCATTTCCGACACCTCCCTCCCCTTTCTAGATCTTTCTGTCTCTGTCTCTGGAGACAGCTTATCCACTGATGTCTACTTTAAGCCTACTGACTCTCACAGCTATCTGGACTATTCCTCTTCTCACCCTGTCTCTTGCAAAAACGCCATCCCCTTCTTGCAATTCCTCCGTCTCCGCCGCATCTGCTCTCAGGATGAGGCTTTTCATTCTAGGACGAGGGAGATGTCTTCATTTTTTAAAGAAAGGGGCTTCCCTTCCTCCACTTTCAACTCTGCTCTTAAACGCATCTCCCCCATTTCACGTACATCTGCTCTCACTCCATCCTCCCACCACCCCACTAGGAATAGGGTTCCCCTGGTCCTCACCTACCACCCCACCAGCCTCCGGGTCCAACATATTATTCTCCGTAACTTCCGCCACCTCCAACGGGATCCCACCACTAAGCATATCTTTCCCTCCCCCGCTCTCTCTGCATTCCGCAGGGATCGCTCCCTACACAACTCCCTTGTCCATTCGTCCCCCCCATCCCTCCCCACTGATCTCCCTCCTGGCACTTATCCGTGTAAGCGGAACAAGTGCTACACATGCCCTTACACTTCCTCCCTTACCACCATTCAGGGCCCCAAACAGTCCTTCCAGGTGAGGCATCACTTCACCTGTGAGTCGACTGGGGTGATATACTGCGTCCGGTGCTCCCGATGTGGCCTTTTATATATTGGTGAGACCCGACGCAGACTGGGAGACCGCTTTGCTGAACATCTACGCTCTGTCCGCCAGAGAAAGCAGGATCTCCCAGTGGCCACACATTTTAATTCCACATCCCATTCCCATTCTGACATGTCTATCCACGGCCTCCTCTACTGTAAAGATAAAGCCACACTCAGGTTGGAGGAACAACACCTTATATTCCGTATGGGTAGCCTCCAACCTGATGGCATGAACATTGACTTCTCTAACTTCCGCTAGGCCCCACCTCCCCCTCGTACCCCATCTGTTACTCTTTTTTATGCACACATTCTTTCTCTCACTCTCCTTTTTCTCCCTCTGTCCCTCTGAATATACCTCTTGCCCATCCTCTGGGTCACCCCCCCCCGTCTTTCTTCCTGGACCTCCTGTCCCATGATCCTCTCGTATCCCCTTTTGCCTATCACCTGTCCAGCTCTCGGCTCTATCCTTCTCCCTCCTGTCTTCTCCTATCATTTTGCATCTCCCCCTCCCCCTCCAGCTTTCAAATCCCTTACTCACTCTTCCTTCAGTTAGTCCTGATGAAGGGTCTCGGCCTGAAACGTCGACTGCGCCTCTTCCTATAGATGCTGCCTGGCCTGCTGCGTTCACCAGCAACTTTGATGTGTGTTGCTTGAATTTCCAGCATCTGCAGAATTCCTGTTGTTTGTACCAAGTATTCTTTTTGTTTGCTTCTGTCAAGGACAAATGGGACTCATAACCGTGGTTGACGGCTCGTCTTGAAGAAGGAAAACTCTGATCTCAAACCTCCACTACCTTGTGGTTATAACTTCTCAAGGAGAAGGCTTTGGGAGTAAACTCCAAGGAAAAATCTGGAGTTAGAGTCCCTAACACAGTCCTAGATTGACTTCAACGCTGACTGGCAACTCCTGTGATGCCACTGGTGCCAAACTATATCAGTCTTTGACATTCCTTTGGATTTATCAGGAGAGGGGGAGCCTGCTACATGGGCTACAGCTTGTTCTCCATATTGTACTGCTCTGACTTGCGTACAGGACAAAGCATCCATTGTCAACCCTGACAAATGGAGAGCCTCAGTCAAGCACATGCTGCAGTATACAAATGCTGACAAAACTAATAGTTCTACTTACTCACTATTCTGTAAGGGAAATCGAACTCACTGAACAAATATTTCATTTAAGTACCCAGGTAAAAATTCATATTCTGACGTCTATTTAGGAATGTCCAAAAATTCATTTGCTGACACAATACTATCGCAAAAGAATATTAGGTGTTAGTTCCCTTTGGCCTTGTACACTTAATCACAATACTTTTTGCCTGATAGGCTCCTGCAAGGGTGAATTGGAAGCTCACATCGGAATTTCAGAATGGTATGTAGTTGGTCATGAAAAAAAATACAGCTTCATAATTAAGACTGTTGTCGAGGGGAATGTGAAGTAGAAATCACTATGAATCTCACTAGGTGAAGTCAATTCAGATTGTCACAAGTACGAACATGAGGAACTTGAAAGACAACGTGATTTGTTCCATGTGATCAACAATTAACCACTGGTCAATCAATTCTAATATTTTGGTGCTTGGGAATGAATAGAGTTACTGTGCAGCTAATTGGACCTCCTTTATGATGGATAACTGCCTTCATGATGGTAACCTTGCCATCTCTCATTGAAGGCTCCTGGGTAGTAGTGTATTCTGAATCACATTAGTCTATACACATATGAAAATAAAAAATCCCTGTTTCTACACCGGGACTCACTGATATAGAAGAGTCACATTGGGAGCCCTGGATACAGTAGATGGCCCCAACAGATTAGCAGGTGCAGTGTTGCCACACCTTGAAGAACTGATTGTGGCCCAGAATGGAGATGAGGGAGGAGGTAAATGGGCAGGTGTGGCACTTCTTCCACTTGCGGGATAAGTGTCAGGAGGGAGATTAGTGGCAAGGGACAAATGGACAAGAGAATCACTGAGAGACCAATCCCAGTGGGGAGTGGGCATGGGGCGGGGCGGATATGTTTAGGGTTAGGATCCTGTTCACAATGGCAGAAGTTGCAGAGAAACTTCATTGATCATATGTAAACACGTCAAGCAGATTCAGCAGTGGACCATCTTGTGTGACCTATGACAGAACATCGACAATCAATGATTGGATATCACTCAAATGTCCCATCAGATAACAGAGGAAAGTTAAATAGTCATATTTCTTTCTTTGACCTGCCATAGGTTTAAAGCCCATTTCTTTGCTGCAGGGAGACAAAGAGGGACTTAGATCAAAGGATGTATGTGCAGCACCTGAATGCATGGAATGATTTACCTTTTCACATGTTCTGCCCTTCAGGGAGTTGGTTTGTTTTTACTATGTGACTAAGCACATTCAGCATTTATTTTAATGAGCAGTTTCAGATCTGTATTAGGTCAGTTCAGTGTGCAGTCAAGAAGTAACAAGTAGGAAAGCACGTTGGTCGATGGAAGGCTAGAGGTTTATGTTAGGAGGAAAGAAGTTGCTTCCTGAGCAGAAGCATTGCTTGTAAGTCGATGTTATATTGCTTAGAAGCTAATTGAAACAGATCAATAAGATTTTGCTGAAGTAGAATACTATTTTTGAGTTCATTAGACTCTAATCTAGATGCTAATGGTTTACACATACTATTTACTTGTTGGAATCCTATAATACTTACCTGCAAGAAACTTAACAAATTTCTTACTTACCTGTATATATTTACTTGTGTGAATGGAACAGCATGGTGATTGTTGCTTTTCAGTTTCACTCCTTATTCACTATGTCAGGCCATTGAGTCTGCAATAAAACCAAGGAGCTAGAATTCTATATCCTGACTCCCATGTCATTTTTGAATGGATTTTGACTGACTATATAGTTCACGTTAAAGCACCTCAATGAAGGCGGTAAAGAGTGCATTATAACAGTACACAGAATAGTCTAAGCAGAGGAGGGGCCATGTTGGGCCTGGTATTTGAAAATGAACATAACCACGTGACTGACTGATCACTGGAGAACATTTAGGAAACAATGTATATAATCCCTTAAACTTTAGGAAAACTATAAATAAGGATAAATATTGACTTTCCAGCAGAATATTTAGCTGGACCTGATGAGAGTAAATCGGAAAAAAAAGCTATTCTTAGACAAACCAACATCTGACATGTGGAAGGTGGAGTTTGTTAGGTATGCTCAGAAAGGTTTCCTGATGCAATATGAAGATAAACCAACTAGAGAAGAGGCTGTACTTGATCTGGTATTGGGAAATGAACCTCGTCAGGTGTCAGATCTTTCAGTGGAAGAGCATTTAGAGGTAGTGATCACAACTCTGTCTCCTTTACAGCGCTAGAAAGGGATAGGAACAGAAAATTTGGGAAAACATTTAAGTGGGGTAGGGGGAAATATGATGCTATTAGACAGGAACTTGGGAACATAAACTGGGAGCAGATGTTCTTGGGGAATGCACGGCAGAAATGTGGCAAATGTTCAGGGAACATTTGCATGGGTTTTGCATAGGTGTGTTCTACTGAGGCAGGGAAAGGATGTTAGGGTCAAGAAACATGGTGTACAAAGGATGTAGAAGAAAAGAATAGCTTACAAAACGTTCGGTACTGTTAGAGCTCTAGAAAATTACAAGTTTGCCAGGAAGGAGCTTAAAAATGAAAGGCTTTTAGAAAGGCACAGAGAATGAGGAGATATAGACTGTGTGCAGGCAGAAAGGACTAGTTCAATTACAGGGTCATTAGTTTAACTAGTTTAGCACCACATCATGGGCTACATGACCTGTTCTTGTGATATACTATTGTATATTTTTGTTCTAAATCATTATAACATAGAAATCTCATGCCCTTATAATTTAAGGTACATCAGATTCCAAAAGGTAATAATGAAGCAACATGACTATAAATTTGTAGACAAAGAAAATGACCAATAGGATGTTGAACAGATGGAAGTGCCTTTAAGGCTAAACATCCTACCACAGTGGCCTATCATCTATTGAATGACAACACAACCTGATAAATTGAAAAATAACATCATTGCATTTCTCCCTCTGATCTGCCATTTGTGGAAATACTGTTGAATTTATCATAAAACAATAAACAATCTTAAATGGTGTGTTTCAAAAACAGAAACGGTTTGGAGTGTTAATAAGCAGTGGCAGCAATTTTTGATTGTTTTTGCCAGTTTCTATTTTCTGAAACATGTTTATTCATAGCAAGCATATTTACTTACTCAGCAGCCACAGTAACTATTCATTTAAGGATCAGGTTCGTGAATTTTATCTTTCTGGGAAATAAGCCTGTGATGGGAATGGGAAGCCACAGATTTTGATGGCCAGGTACTTCTTGTCAATAGGGCAGTGCCAAGAATGATGGGAAGTCTATGATGCAAGGTCATATGAGATGATATCTAATGACTCAGTACAAACATTTCTTTACAGATTCTTAAGTAGACCAAGAAATTGAATTCAGTGATGTTAAAAATGACGTCAATGTAATAAAAAATATATTAAACCTGCAATCAAACAATCAAAATTAATTTAATGTCCATAGGGGTGATATTTCCTCTCCAAAGTTGCAAAGGACTACCAAGAATATGAACAAAATTGATTTCACTGCAATAATGCTTAGATTTAGTACCCCTAAAGCATGTTTAGTTATAAATAGCAATTAAGATAATTTTAATCACAGAGAAAGGTTGAACAAGTTGGGTCTTTATTCCTTGGAGCATAGAAGGTTGAGGGGGGACTTGATAGAGGTATTTAAAATTATGAGGGGGATAGATAGAGTTGACGTGGATAGGCTTTTTCCATTGAGAGTAGGGGAGATTCAAACAAGAGGACATGAGTTGAGAGTTAGGGGGCAAAAGTTTAGGGGTGGCATGAGGGGGAACTTCTTTACTTAGAGAGTGGTAGCTGTGTGGAACGAGCTTCCAGCAGAAATGGTAGAGGCAGGCTCGATTTTGTCATTTAAAATAAAATTGGATGGCTATAAGGACAGGAAAGGAATGGAGGGTTATGGGCTGAGTGCAGGTCAGTGGGACCAGGTGAAAGTAAGCATTCAGCACGGACTAGAAGGGCCGAGATGGCCTGTTTCCGTGCTGTAATTGTTATATGATTATATGGTTATATAATTAACTCAGCTATGTATGATAAATTAAAGAGATGTCCCCCAAATCAGGAAAACTGAACTACTTTATAAATTAATTTAATTGCAATCAAGTAATTTATTGCTACATTGTTTTTAAGGTTTAATTGATTCTTCAATATAAAACAACTTCATAGCTTTATTAATGTACTTTGTTTCATTTTGAGCAATTCTGATGATTGTCTACAGAACCATAGCCCAGCTCAACACCAGTAAAGATTCTTGACGAGGAAGTATGGGCAAATGGAATTCATGTAAAAGGGCAACATAATCAACATGGACAAGATAGGTTGAAAGGGTTTGTTTATACAAAGAACATAGAACAACAGCACAAGACGAGAGCTCTGGCCTATGATATAGCAGTGCTGAGTTTATTAAACCAATTCTGATCCCTCTTCCACTCACATTTTCCTTCTCTGCATGGTCATTGTGTCTATCTAAGAGTCTCTTAAAACTCCTTTGCTATCTGCCTCCACTACAGCCCCTGGAGGTGCATTCTAGGCTCCCACCACATTTGGTGTAAAAAGGTGTTTCACACATCTCCTTTCCTCGTGCCCCCCATCTTAAATACATGTTCTCTCGTACTAGACATTTCAATCCTGGGTTTTAAAAAAAAGACGCTACCTATCTGTGCCTTGTGCAGTTTTATAAACCTCAGTCAAATCTTCCCCCAGCCTCTGCCACTTCAAAGAAAACAGCCCCAGCTTGTCCAACAACTCCTCAAAACATATCCTCCAAACCAGGCATCATCTTAACACAGAACAGTTGTCCCTGTGAGGGGTGTGGCTTATTCTGATTCTCAAAAGCTGCTTTATTCTGATTGGTCCAGTTAGAAACTGCAGCTGCTTTCCCCATTGGTTAGCTTCCTGGTGTCCAGTTTAAAATATCCTGGGTAGCTTGAGACCATGTGTGCGTGAAAGGCCAGGGAGACGACAACAAAGGTGGTGTTAATTGGAACTGCTGTGGTGACTGGAAAATGGCGGAGAGAGAGAACATCAAGGAAAGAGCCAAGCTGTTGAAGGAAGTTTTTGGTGAGAGTGGAAGTGAACTAGAGATGGAGGTTGGCAGGAAAGAGGAATGGAATGGAAAGAGGAAGAAAAGAAAGCAGAGGTACGGGATATCAAACTCTGAGGACTCAGCGGATGATCAAAACAGAACAGCAAAACAATGGAAAGAAGGTGAGATTAAAACAATTATAAAACTAAATGAAGATGGGGTGTCTTTTGGTGATTGAAACCCGATTCGTTTGACGAAGATGCTCAACAAAATTATAGGCGAGATTAAAAGAGCAAAGATTTTACAAAATGGATCGCTATTAGTGATTTGTCGGGATAGTGCTCAGCAAGGTAAAGTGATAAGATTATGTAAAATAGATGGCAAAGAGGTACAATGCTCAATACCCAACAGTAGAAAGTGGACTAGAGGAGTTATTTCGGGGATACCAACAAAAGTTACTATGGATGAGATTAAACCGAACATAAAAGGACCAAAATTATTGAGGCCAAACGTTTGAAAATTACAAGAAACGGGAAAAAGTGTGATAGTTTATCGGTAATGATTAACTTTGATGAAGAGAGATTGCCGACTAACTTAGGGTATATGTGTTATGCGGTTAGAATATATATACCACCACCTTTAAGATGCTATAAATGTCAGAAATTCAGGCACATTGCAGCGGTCTGCAGAGGAAAACAAAGATGTGGGAGATGCGCTGGTAAACATGAATATGGGAAATGTGAAGCGGGAGCTAGGCTGAAATGCTGCATTTGTGGCGAGAAACACAATGCAGCTTATCGAGGGTGCATTTATAGCAAGAAGGCAGCTGAGATACAATATGTAAAAGTAACTCAAGGAATCAGTTATGCAGAGGCAGTGAAAGAACTTGACGAGAAAAGTCTGTCAAGCAAACAAATACAGGGAATAATAAACTGGTGAATTGTGAGAGCTGTTAAATGAAAAATAAGGATACACTATTAATGAGTAAAAAGGATTTTGTGCTTTTTATGGTGGATGCAATTAATTGTCCCGCACGAACAAGCAAAAGAACTGAGAAAATTAAAGTTATCGTCAAGTCTGCAGAAAAGTATCTTGGTATTAAAGGGATTAGGTGGGAAGAAGTCAAAGAAACGCTGAATGGAGGATCCAACAGTTCACAGGCAGGGGAGATGGAATCTTAATGGCAGTATATTTATCGCAAATGGTCAAGAATTTAAGAAATGTTTCAGAACTTAAGGAAAATCCTCAAATTTTATGGTTGAAGCCCAGGGTAAATATGCAGAACTCCAACAACAAATAGAAGTGCCCGGCAAGAACAACGGTGAGTTGGAAAGAGATTGGAAAATGGAGGAAATTATTACAAAATGAAAAGGAATTTGTTGCAAAGTGAATTATCTACATTCAGATTATAAAATGAAAACATGGAAGCAAATGAAGAAGAACTCCAAGGTCTCAGTAAACAACTGCAGGCTATGATCTAAGAAAAGGAAAACCTGAAAAAGCAGATAGACTTGGAAAAACAGCAATTTTAGAAGTATAATGTGCAATAATTACTATTCTTTAACAAGACAATTTTAGTCTTACAAGTGATGTTGATGAAATCAATGTAATTGAGCTAATGCAACTACATGAAAACATGTGACAAAATTAGGGAAGAATAGCAGTTTGCAGCATTATCTAATGAGGGCATTAAGCATTCACGAGGAATTGCAACTACAGAGTGATGCTAGTAGAGAACTGCAGGCTGAACTAGATTGTCTAAAGTAGAGAACTCCAGGGCATATTTGGTTGGAACACAAGCAGTCTAGCCGGTGGCGGTAATGCACTGAAAACTGGTTGCCAACCACCATAAAACAAAAAAGAAGAAGAAGAGAGCATGTGTGGGATGTTCTTTGTTTAAGGTGAGTGGTGCACACGACCACTGGGAAGGTATGCTCTGCATGTGCTTTTAAATAAGTATGTTTGTTGAATATAAGTCAGTTGAATATTCAGCTTTGTAGTGCCTTTAACGTGGAGGCTAGGTTGTTGGGTGTATTTAAGGCATAGCTTGATAGGTTCTTGATTGGACACAACATCAAAGGTGATGGGAAGAAGGCTGAGGAGTGGGGCTGAGGAGGGCAAAAAGGGATCAGCCATGATTGAATGGTGGAGCAGACTCAATTGGCCAAATGGCCTAATTCTGTGCTTATGTCTTATGGTTTTATGAATGTTTGGTTGAATTTTTATTGTTTGTAAATAAGTGATTAATATACTTAGGCAGTGTTTTATTTCTCACCTGCCAGACCCAGAGACCTGATTCAACATTACAACAGAACTGGCCCTTTGGTCCTACCAGTTTAAAAAGTAAACCAAAACCTAATCCTCCTACATACACGTCTATATCCCTTCTCAGATCCTCACATCCATGTGCCTATCTAAATGTCTCTTAAAAGCCTCTAATGTATTTGCCTATAACACGATACCAGGCAGTGCATTCCAATCATCCACCACACTCTGAGTAAAAAAACCTAACCCTCTCACCTTCAAAGCATCCCCTCTGGTATTATACATTTCTACCCTGGGGAAAAAGATACTTGCTGTCCATTCTATCTATGCTTCTTGTCATTTTATAAAACTCTACCAGATCTCCCCTCACCCTCTGCTGCTCTTAAGAAAACAACCCAAGTTTATCCCGCCTCTCATGATAGCACATGCCCTCTAAACCAGGCAGCATCCTGGGAAATCTCTTCTGCATCCCCTCCAAAGCCTCAATATCCCTCCCATAGTTGGGTGACAAGAATTCTATGCGATACTCCATATGTGGCCTAACCAGAGTTTTATAAAATTGTAACATAACCTGTTGATGTTTGAACTTGGTTTTGGTTAATAAAAGCAAGCATTCCATAAGCGTTCTTAACAACCCTATCGACCTGTGTAGCCACTTTCAAGGAGCTATGAACTTGGCCCCGAGATCTCTCTGCTCAGCAAAACTGTTAAGGCTCTTGCCCTTAACGCTGCACTATTCCCTTCCACTTGCCCTACTGAGATGCAACATCTCAAATTTATCTGGGTTAAATTCCATGGACTACTTCTCTGCCCATATCTATAACTGATCTACATCATGCTGTATCCTTTGCCAGTCTTCTACACTATCCACAACTCCACCAATCTTGGTATCATTTGTAAACTTACTATCTCACCCAGCTTCATTTTCATCCTGGTCATTTATTTACATCACAAACAGCAGAGGTCCCAGCACAGGCCCCTGTGGAACAGCACTAATTACAGACCTCCAGCTCGAGTAAGTTCCTTCAACCTTCCTTCGGTTTCCTATGCGCAAGCCAGTTTTGAATTCAAACTGCCAACTTGCCAATTCTTGTGCATGCTTTTCAAGGAACCTTCATCTTTCCTGTAATGTAATACTCTAAATGTGGCCAAATAACATTTCTATAAAGCTGTAATGTAACTTCTTGGTTCTTGACTTCAATGCCTCGACTAATAAAGGTAAGCATGTTATATGTATAATTGAAGCTTGCTTGTGAATGGTTAATTGGCCCAAGGCAGGGGGAGCACATATTTAAAGTACCTGGACATGTAGCTACGAAAGAGAATGACAGGTGGTGACAAATGCCTAAGATTCATTAGCAATATTTGGTCCTTCTGAGGATATAGGTCCATGATTGTGTTCTAAGTGCAATATAACTACCAAGACAGGTTTTAAAAGGCTGTAAAGGTCACTGGATCATAACACTTTTTTTTTCCTCATTATTTTATGTTAAAAATGTCTCCAGACTGTCAAATATTTGAAATGCTTAAGAACTGATCTGTAGATTTGCATGATCACACATATCAGTGCTTTCTCCAGCTGGATAAATAAAACCCTAAATAGGCAGGATAAATCAGATATTGAAACAGAAAGCACTGAAATCTACAGTCTTGACAAACTGATAATGATCTGATACATTGGTCAAAAAATTTTGCTGTGCAGCAAGTGCTGACAAGCCATTTCCACATTGGTGCACAGAGCCCATGTCATACTTGTAACACAAGTTAACACTTTGTGAGGATGCTGGTGATTGGCAACTTGACAGCTGTGCTGCCATTCTGGAAGTGCTCCTCCTGAAACACGGACGTGTATTCAGAAGTGGCAGATGGAGTTCAACCCAGATAAGTGTGAGGTGGTTCATTTTGGTAGCTTAAATATGATGGCAGAATATAGTATTAATGGTAAGACTCTTGGCAGTGTGGAGGATCAGAGGGATCTTGGGGTCTGAGTCCATAGGACACTCAAAGTAGCTGCACAGGTTAACTCTGTGGTGAAGAAGGCATCTGGTGCATTGGCCTTCAGAAATCCTGGGATTGAGTTTAAGAGCCGGGAGGTGACGTTGCAGCTACATAGGACCCTGGTCAGACGCCACTTGGAGTACTGTGCTCAATTCTGGTCGCCTCACTATAGGAAAGATATGGAAACCATAGAAAGGGTGCAGAGAAGATTTACAAGGATGTTGCCTGGATCGGGGTGCATGCCTTATGAGAATAGATTGAATGAACTCGGCCTTTTCTCCTTGGAGCAACGGAGGGTGAGAGGTGACCTGATAGAGGTGTACAAGATAATGAGAGGCATTGATCATGCGGATAGTCAGAGGCTTTTTCCCAGGGCTGAAATGGCTAGCATGAGAGGGCATAGTTTTAAAGTGCTTGGAAGTGGGTACAGAGGAGACGTCAAAGGTAAGTTGTTTTTTTTTTACGCAGTGAGTGGTGAGTGTGGAATAGGCTGCCAGCGGCGGTGGTGGAAGTGGAAATGATAGGGTCTTTTAAGAGACTCTTGGGTGGATGCATGGAGCTTAGAAAAAATAGAGGGCTATGGGTAAGCCTGGGTAGTTCTAAGGTAAGGACATGTTCGGCACAACTTTGTGGGCCAAAGGGCCTGTATTGTGCTGTAGGGTTTCTATGTTTCTAAGTAGGAAGGACACAAACATTGTTTATGGAAGCGGGCAAAGTAGACTCAATGAGTGGCTATATTTGAGCCACAGTGATGGACTGTTGAATGAGAAGGGTCATTAGTTGATGAAATAGTTCTTCCAGTTTGCAATCTGTAAAGAAAAGCACTCATTAGACACCATTTCACATACTATCTGATGGCCCCAAACAACAGGAGCTACAGAATATTCACAATGTTTGGACTGCCTTGAAGAACCTGTGAAGATGATTGTTTTCCTGCAGAACCCAGGGACTACGATGGTGAGATAGAAGAAGATATCCAGGAACTATGTTACCATAGAAGTAAATTTAATTTTAGACAGGAGGCTTTTATCAAGCACTGACACACTTCAAGTTGGTGGACTAACAAAGAAAATACAGTTTTAAAAATTTGGTAATTCAAAGGAATGGAGGAGATCCAACAACTGATTGAGCAACAACATGCATGGTTTCTGCAGTGTTGCCCAATCCATTCATGGCCCTGAAAACCGTGGACACTTCTCACTGAGAGCCAGGAATAGAAGAGAACTACCAAGGGCAGCAAGGAAAGTAGTACCTGCTAGAAGGAACACTTCAAAGAACACATAAGTTGAGATTCTTGCCTTGATATGAGTGTGTCCTTCATTTCAGTCCATGATGCCAACATAGAGTAAGATGAAATTAATAAGGCAAATATCAAATGAAATACAATTCCTCTGAAACAGATTGATTGCTTGCTGAAATTCAGGAATCTGGTCAGGTGACTATCATCAGGAAAGTTGAAATTCTAGTTGCAATAACTACAGTAGAGCTTGCCCACTATTTACCATAGTGAAAGTCCTTACAAATATCCTCTTAATTCCATCCTTCCAGGCAATAAGGGATGTTACAGATTTTGTCTACTAAGAGGTACCAAACAGGAGTCTTCCACCATGCAACAAGTCCAAGAAAAGTGCATGGTTCAATATCAACAATCTTAAAATAGCCCTTAACTCTGTCAACTGAGAGAATATGTGGGAAACTTTAATCTAGGGTGCCCTCAGAAATCCATCTTCTAGGTATGCTACATGTTTACTTCAAAGCCATAGTTTTAACCAGCAGATCTAACATAAACTACTTCTGAAAAATGCAGTTAAACAAGATTGTGCTATCATGTCAACCCAGGTTAGAATGGGCTGTTGGAAAAGAGAAAACACAAGGGCAAGACTGAAATGACGGAACAGAATGTAATATCGCCTGCTATTTGCAAACTGGACAAAATTAGAGGGTTGTTCCAATATTTAAGAAGGGAAACAGAAATAATCCTGGAAATGATAGACTCGTGAGTCTTGCATTAGTGGTAGGGAAGGTGCTGGGAGAAAATTCTTAGGGATAGGATTCATAAGCATTTGGAAAACCAGAGCCTAATTGGGGAGAACCAGCAGGGGTTTATGCAGTGCAAGTTGGTCTTACTAACTTGATTGAGTTTTTTTGACAAGGTAGTGAGGATGATTTATGAAAGCAGAGCTGTGGATATTATTTACATGGATTTTAGTAAGGTATTTAACAAGGTCTCTCATGAGAGGCAGTATCAAAATATTTGCTAAATGGCTGAGCGAGAAGTTTATAGAACATGATCCCAACATCTCAATACATCATACATCTCAATTTATCAATTACATGAGGTGATAGAATCAACATGGTCTGGTAGTACTTAGGAGGTTAAAACATAATATTTAGGGGATCCATCTCTTAATTTTATTTAATCTAGCAAGAAACCAAGAAGGTCCAGCAAAATCAATGGGTATCGATAGCAATGACAATGAAGTCTAGCGTCAACTACCAGCAAAAACAATCATATTCTCTTGATCTTTAATAAAACCATTCCTGGTAGTTTATTTTGGGTATCTTTCATATGCAGTTTTTTTCTTGCTTCAGATCTTACTATCACTTTCTAGTCACCTGCCACTTGCTTACTCCGTGTCTTATCCTTTCAGAATACTCTTTCCTTTGCTCCTACGCAGTTCCAATAAAATTTAATATAACATGAGGATGAAAATATCTCTCCTTTCATCCAGGCAGATTACAACTCTCAAAACTGAATTGAACAATCTCAGATGAGCCTCCTTTCTAGTTTGTATTAAAATTTACCTGGTCTGATGACAGATCATCAACCTGTAGCATTAAAATCACTTTCTCTTTCCATCGGTTTGCCTATCCTTCTGAAAATGTCCATTATACTCCAGTATTCTCTATTTTCTAGCATCTACATTTTTCACCTCTCCCTTTTATCATTCATTATTGCTTCTTTTCATTTGTATTCCTTACAGAGAGTTTAACTCCATTATTTTCCATTGTTACTTATGCAATTCATCAACCCTCTCAATTATATCATAAGACCATAAGACAGAGGAGCAGAATTAGGCCATTTGGCACATCGAGTTTGCTCCGCCAATTTATCATGGCTAATTCTGTTTTTCTCCCCCCTCCTCAGCCCCACTCCCGGCCATCTCCCCATAACCTTTGATGCCATGCCCAACCAAGAACCCATTAAGCTCTGCCTTAAATGTACCCAATGACCTGGCTTGCAGAGCTGCCTGTGGAAACAAATTCCACAAATTCACCCTCTGACTAAAGAAATTTCTTCACATCTGTTTTAAATAGATGTGCCTTCATCCTGAAGCAGTGGCCTCTTGTCATAGACCCTCCCCCCCACCATGGGAAAAATCCTATCCACACCTACTGTCTAGACTTTTCATCATTCAAAAGGTTTCAATGAGATCCCACCACCACACCGTGCCCCTTCCCCCGGTTCTAAATTCCAGCAAGTACAGCCCCTGAGCTATCAAATGTCCCTCATTTAACCCTTTTACTCTTGGAATCATCCTTGTGAACCTCCTCTGAACACTCTCCAATGCCAGCACACCTTTTCTTGGATGAGGAGCCCAAAACTGTTCACAACACTCAAGGTGAGGCCTCACCAGTGTCTTATAAAGCCTCAGCATCACATCCCTTCTCTTGTATTCTAGACCTCTTGAAATGAATACTAACATGGCATTTGCCTTCCTCACCATTGACTCAGTCTGCGAGTTAACTTTTAGGATGTTCTGCACAAAGACTCTCAAGGCCCTCTGCATCTCAGATTTCTATATTTTCTTCCTGTTTAGAAAATAGTCCGCACATTGATTTCTACTAACAAAGTACATGACCATGCATTTTCCAACAATTTATTTCATTTGCCACTTTCTCGCCATTCTCCTAATCCAAGTCCTTCTGCAGCCTACCTGTGTCATGGTCCGGTCCGTGAAATCCACATTCTGATTCATGGTCCAGTCTGTGGAATCAGGACTCCGGGCCTTCCAGCTGTCCCTTGTCTGAGTTAATCATTGGCACCTGATTCCATCTTTGGGTTTGCAATACAAGTAGTCTTGGGGTTGAATGTGGGCTGCTGGTTTGTCTTGTCAGTCCCCCTTGGAGCAGCCTGCTGATGAAACCATTTGTGATCTCTAGGCCTGGTTAGAGGACCACTACTTCATGGAGCCTTGTTGCCACTTGTAGGAGTAGTCTTTGCGGTATGGATTTGGCTGTTTCCTGGGCCAGCTGAATGGCTGCCAGCCACTCTGAGCTAGGTAGGGGATCTGGCTGTTTCTGTAGCCAACTGAAGTTGCTGGCTGAACTGAGACTTGGAGCTACCCTGGAGCATAGATGAAACTGTCTGTTGTTCTTTGGTGTTTGTCTCTTCTTGTCCTTGCCTCTGTTGGGTAAGTCAGGCTGTCTTGCTGTTGCCCTGCAGGGGGGTTATGTCTTGGCTTGACTTGTCCTTGCCTCTGTGGGGTAAGTCAGGCTATTTTGCTGTTGCCCTGTGGGGGGGGGGGGCATGTTTTGTCTTGTCCTTGCCTCTGTGGGGTAAGTCAGGCTGTTTTGCCGTTACCCAACAGATGGACCTGTCCCACCTTGGTGTGGAGAAGTTCAGTCCTAGCTTGTCTTAGGATAAGTCCTGGCTCTATGTCTATGTTCTGTCTTGTCTCATGATGGTGTCGTGTTAAAGATGAGTCCTGGCTTGTCGAAGGATAGTCCCAGCTCTATGTTGATGTTTAGTTCCCAGTCTGCCTCTGAGCTCCAAGAACCCAAGCCTCGACGGTCCCGCAGCTTCAAGCCATGTCATGTCCTTGCCTGGTTCTGGGGTCCGGGCCCGAAGGAGGACCCAGGTTCTGGGTCCTTGTCCAGTGTCGGGCTCGGAGTCCAAGCCTTGTCTCCTAGTCCATGGTTCCTTGTCCTGGTCCCACTTTCCCTAGCCCTAGTCTGCATTCTTGTCCCTGCTCCTGGTCTGAATCCTGTCATGTCCCTACTCTAGTCAAGTCCTGTTCGTTGTACTTCAATGTCTGTGTCTTGCATTTGGGTCCATTCCCAGCACCCTATTGTGACAACCTGTTTCCTCAACACTACCTGCCCTCCACCAATCTTTGTATCATCTGCAAACTTGGATTGGCAACAAAGCTATCTATTCCATCATCTAAATCACCGACTTCCAGCGTAAAAAGAAATGATCCCAAAACTGACCCCTGCTGAATACCACTGGTCACTGGCAGTCGACCAGACAAAGATCCTTTTATTCCCATTCGCTGCCTCCTACCAATCAGCCAATGCTTTGGGCTTTTAACTTGGTAAGCAGCCTCATGTGTGGCACCTTGTCAAAGGCCTCTAGAAACATAGGAAACCTACAGCACAATACAGGCCCTTTGGCCCTCAAAGCTGTGCCAAACATGTCCTTACATTAGAAATTACCTAGGGTTACCCACAGCCCTCTATTTTTCTAAGCTCCATATACCTATCCAGGAGTCTCTGAAAAGACCCGATCATATCCGCCTCCACCACCATCACTGGCAGCCCATTCCACACACTCACCACTCTCTGCTCTTAACCCTGACATCTCCTCTGTACCTACTCCCAAGCACCGTAAACCTGTGCCCTCAGGTGGCAGCCATTTCAGCCCTGGGAAAAGCCCCTGACTATCCACATGATCAATGCCTCTTATCATATACACCTCTATCAGGTCACCTCTCATCCTCTGTCGCTCCAAGAATAAAAGGCTGAGTTCAATCAAACTGTTTTCATAAGGCATGCTCCCCAATCCAGACAACATCCTTGTAAATCTCTCCTGCACATTTTCTATGGTTTCCACATCCTTCCTGTAGTGAGGTGACCAGAATTGAGCACAGTACTCTGACCAGCGTTCTACATAGCTGCAATATTACCTCCCAGCTCCTAAATTCAATTCCACGATTGATGAAAGTCAATACACCATATGCCTTCTTAACCACAGAATCAACCTGCACTGCTGCTTTGAGCGTCCTATGGGCTCTGACCCCAAGACCCCTGTGATCCTCCACACTGCCAAGAGTCTTACCGTTAATGCTCTATTCTGCCAACATATTTGACCTACCAAAATGAACCACCTCATACTTATCTTTGTTTGAACTCCATCTGCCACTTTTCAGCCCAGTTTTGCATCCTATCAATGTCCCACTGTAACCTCTGAAAGCCCTCCACACTATCCACAACACCCCCAACTTTTGTGTCATCAGTGAACTTACTAACGCATCCCTCCACTTCCTCATCCAGGTCATTTATAAAAATCACGAAGAGTAAGAGTCCCAGAACAGATCCCTGAGGCACTCCACTGGTCACCAACGTCCATGTAGAATATGACCCATCTACAACCACTCTTTGCCTTCTGTGGGCAAGCCAGTTCTGGATCCACAAAGCAATGTTCCCTTGGATCTCATGCCTACTTACTTTCTCAATAAGCCTTGCATGGTGTACCTTGTCAAATATCTTGCTAAAATCCACATGCACTACATCTACAACTCTACCTTCATTAATGTGTTCAGTCACATCCACAAAAAATTCAATCAGGCTCGTAAAACACGACCTGCCTTTGACAAAGCCGTGCTGACTATTCCAAATCCTATCATGCCTGTACAAATGTTCATAAATCCTCCCTCTCAGGATCTTCTCCATCAACTTACCAACCACATGGTCATTTTTCATGTGATCCCATGATCCTTTTGGACATTGTTAATCTGGTAGGCTGCAAGTTTGATTTGCTGATCTATTTTGAGGGCAGGAGTGGATGGCAGGGAGGCTGCACGGCCTCGGTCGTAGTGAGGACGAGGCGTTGCATGTCTGTAGCCGCCAGGAGAGGGGTGAGAGCCGTCGAAGCTAGTGTTCTCCACCAGGGGGCGGTGTGGTGCGGCGTCCAGGACGGAGTCAATGCTGCCCTCCCGGCGCTTCGCTCGGCAGAAGACAAACTCTGTCGTGATCGACTGGAGATTTCAATGGGCGATGGGCATTGATTTGTGGTTTCCACGCAGGTGTATTGTGCTGTTCTCTCTCCCTCTCTGGCTCTCTGGAGTGAATCCTGTGACGTAACCACACAGCAGAATGTAAGATTTGACCAAACTCAGAGGTTCAGCTGTCTGAAATGAAGCAAAAGGTGAAATAGTTCAGTATTTACACTCCAGCTGTAGCTGAATATCCACTGTGTTAAAAAAAATTGAAAACCAGAAGCCTGGATGAACTGATAAGGGATGTGAGATAGATGGATGAAATTGAAGGAAGATTTTCAGATGGTAGAAATCTAAAATAACACAAAATGCTGGAAATGCTCAGAAGCTCAGGCAGCATCTGTGGAGAGAGAAATTGTGCAGATATACAATATCTACTACACCCCCCTTTATCTATCCTACTTGTAATCTCCTCAAAGTATTCCAACAGGTTTATCAAGCAGAATTTTCCCTTAAGGAAACCATGCTGATTTTGTCTGATCTTGTCCTGTATCACCAAGTCCTCCATAACCTCATCCTTAACAATTGATTGGTATCACCATCATCATCTGGTATCTCCACCCTTCTCTATTCTTCAGCTGAAGACCTGTTTGATTTGTTTCTCCCGCCACAGGTACCGACTCATCTGCTAGTTATTCTGCTTCATTGATTGGTAATATTTATGGAAGGTAGTTGTCACTTTTTAGCAGAAGCTGGGCTGCCCTAGTCAAATCAACACCTATTTTGAGTGTAGGTAATGGCTAACCTTCTGAACCCTCAAAGTCTCTTCACAATCTCTGAAGTTGAAATCAGGAGAATGACAAACTGTTCCTGTGTGCCTAGGTACAGTTAGAAGACAGCCAGCACAGTGCAGCAGCTGCAGGATAAAATGTGACAACGAATGAGCTCACTTTACATTACCTCTCAACCCTAAAACAGGAAAAAAATTTATTTCATCATGAACTTCTCATCATCACCTTCTTATTCACAATCAAAATCTGAGCCAAACAACAAATTTCAGGACCTGTCCTCGATAATAGATAGATTCTGATTATTCCATATTTATTGGTGTTGAGTCAATGGATTTTTACCATAATTCAAAATGCTCAATTTTATATTTAATGCTTAGAATCTTGTTTAAGCTGTAATATCCATTGCTTCACCACCCTCATTTTAAAATAAGTGCACAAGTACTTTGCAAGTACATATTCTGATCAGTGAAACCAAATTTCAGAAGTGAATTTCAAGTTCCTAGACATGAACCTCTCAGAGAATCTATCCTGGGCTAGAAAAGGACCTGGAAGACATACATTTAGAGATTTTGGAACAGCTTCTTCCTGTCAACCATCAAATTTCTGATTGATTCGTGGCCCATGAACACCATCTTACTATTCCTCTTTTGTAGTATTTATTTATTTTCTTATTGTAACCTATAGCATTTCCTTGTCTTACACAATATTACTGCCATGAAACAACAAACTTCATGACGTGTTATTGTTAGTAAATCTGATACTGAACTTGACATCACTTTGGGGAATGAGCCTGGCCACATAATGAAAGTTTCCGTGGAAGAGCATTTAAGACCATTAGATAAAGGAGCAGAAGTATGCCATTTGGCCCATCGAGTCTGCTCCACCATTCAATCATGGGCTGATCCAATTCTTCAAGTCATCCCCACTCTCCTGCCTTCTCCCCATACCCTTTGATGCCCTGGATAATCAAGAACCTATCTATCTCTGTCTTAAATGCATCCAGTGACTTGGCCTCCACAGATGCTCATGGCAACAAGTTCCACAGATTTACCACCCTCTGACTGAAATAATTTCTTGGCATCTCTGTTCTAAATGGACATCCTTCAATCCTGAAGTCGTACCCTCTTGTCCTCGACTCCCCTACCATGGGAAATAACTTTGCTATATTGAATTGAATGATCTTTATTGTCATTATACATAGGTACAATGGAACCCTCTGCCTGGCTTCCTCTCAGGCAATTAAATAAAGCAGTAGATAAAAACAAGACAGTAATAGAAAAACAGTATTAAATAGTTAAGTAGCAGAAAATAAGTTTCAGCAGCACCAGAATATCACAGTAATGCACAAAGTGCTGTTATTGCAAGTATTTGAGTCCTAGTGTGTGCTCACAGTTTCAGTCATTGTTCTGTGAGAGTGGTGTGATGGAGGCCACAGCTCTGGGATAGAAGCTCTTCCTCAGTCTATTTGTTCTAGCTTTTAGTGTCCTGAACCTTTTGCTGGACAGCAGTAGGTCAAACATGGAGTGGCCAGGGTGTGTGGTGTCTCTGGTTATGCTGATTGCTTTCCTCCTGAGTCTGCTGGAGTAGATGGTGTCCAGTTCTGGGAGCTCCATCCTGACAATATCTAATCTGTTCAGGTCTTCTAACATTCAGCATGTTTCTATGAGATCCCCCCTCATTCTCCTGAACTCCAGGGAATAGAGCTCAAGAGTTTCCACATGTTTCTTATACAGTAACCCTTTCATTCCTGGAATCATTCTTGTGAATCTTCTCTGAACCCTCTCCAATGTCAGTATATCCTTTCTAAAATAAGGAGCCCAAAATTGCACATAATTTTCCAAGTGTGGTCTCACGAGTGCCTTATAGAGCCTCATTTGGGGAACATTGACCATAATTCTGTAATCTATATGAAAACTATGGATAAGACTGGTTCTCAGATAAAATTGTTAAATTGGGAGAAGGCTAATTATAACAGTAATAGGCAGGAATTGGAACAAAATAGATTGAGGTTGGTGTTTGAAGATAAATCATATCTTGTTGACACTGTAACCAAGTCATTGTAAGACTCAAAATTGGTATACATGTATGGTCTTTATTCATCATAATAATCAGGCATTCTCTTAGAGATTCTTTCAGTGGAATCTCTCTAACACCAAGTACACCAGGTTCTCCATATCCTCCAAGCATTCTTAGCAACAATAACAGTAAGTAATTTAAAGAAATTTCAATGACTAACATGACATTGTTTACTTCAATATTTTGTGTCTGACAAATAGATCCATTGAATTATATAGTTACAATGGGAGAATATTATAACTGACAGGACACCTCTGAATGTTCAAACACTTTAGCTAGGGCAAATTATTTCATGTGGATGTTCTATAAATTTCTCTGGATAGAGAACCCAGACACTGAAAATTAGTATTGTGTGGGATAAGCACATAAATATCACAATTATTGATAGAATGAGTAAAATATACAATAAAAAATTATTCACCCCCTTGGAAGTTTTCATGTTTTATTGTTTTACGTCATTAAATCACTATAGATTTAATTTGGCTCTTTTTGACACTGATCAACAGTAAAAAGACCTTTGTGGTAAAGAGAAAACAGATCTCTACAAAGCGGTCTAAATTAATTACAAATATAAAATAATTGACTGCATAAGAATTCACACCCTTCACATCAGTATTTGGTAGATGCACCTTTAGCAGCAATTACAGTTTTGAGTCTGTGTGGATAGGTCTCCATCAGCTTTTCACATCTGGACACTGCAATTTTGCCCATTCTTCTTTACAAAACTGCTGAAGCCCTGTTAGATTGCATGGGGATTGTGAGTGCATAGCCCTTTTCAAGTTCAGCCACAAATTCTCAATTGGTTTCTGGTCTGGAGATTGACTTGGTCACATCAGCATATTAACTGATATGGCATATAAGCCATTCCCATGTAGCTTTAGCTTTGTGCTTGGGGCCTTTGTCTTGCTGGTAAACAAATCTTTTCCCAAGTCGCAGATCCCTGGCAGACTGCATCAGGTTATCCTCCAGGATTTCCCTGTATTTTGATGCATTCATTTTACCCTGTACCTTCACAAGCCTTCCAGGGCTGTGTTCAAGTGATTTTAGGGTTTAGGTCATTTACATTTAGCAAATGGCCTTTGCCACTAGTCTTCTGTTCCCCGACAATGTACTGTGGATTTAGTTTGTAACAATGCACTTCCTAAAAGCTGTGAATTCCAGTCCATTTGTAACAATGCATTTCCTAAAAGTTGTGAATACCAATCCATTTGTAACAATGCATTTCCTAAAAGCTGTGAATACCAGTTCAGATGCTGCTGGCATCTGGGATAGATGTGAACCAGAAGGTGTGAAGATTGCATGTAGTTTCAAAGAAAGCATTGCCTATCCTTTGTAAACATGGATTGCCCTTTGTGTTTAGCAAATAAATATCGAGCCCCACACTGAGCCAGCAGACCTTTCCACTGAAAGTGTCTCCGTATGATGCCTGCTATACCTTGTTTTGTCGAATAAAGAAGCTGCTTTATATCTACCAGTAACTCTCTCTCCAGTGATTTCATTCACGCTACTACATTTGGTATCAAAAGTGGGATACCTTTGTGGCCTATTGTGTGGCCAGCGATCTTAGCAGTCTAAGTGGGTGAGTATTTTCTAAAATAGCACTCACACTTGGACCTGTTCAGGTCGGTGGTACATGGGAGCACGAGGTATCATAAACACGGAGAGCTGAACTGGTAGACATAAAAGTAGTGTGTGCATGTGCATGTGTGTTTCAGTAAGTGGGAAAACTTTGCATGCTAACTTGGTGAGGTGAAGCCACCAGTTGCGAAGGGTGGTTACCGTCGGTTCAGGATGTCAGAGTGGGGGTGTGTATACTCGTTCGGGGAGCCGTATTTTAGTGTATACGCTTGCAAGTGTGATGCAAAGGAATACAGCGGGCATCATGAATTCAGGTGTTCAAAAGGGGCAGATTGTGGAGTACATACTCTGTGGTTTTAACTACATGCTATTTAGCTGGTACCCATCTTTTCTATTTTGCATAGTGTGGGAATTAGTATGGAGATATCTCAGGGAGAGGTTTTACCCAGATATATCTACCAGAATGGCACCTATTGAGGTTATGCAACATCAGGTTGAGAACCCTGATGATCCCAGCCAGCCCTTGACCTGATTATGACCATTCATAAACCCTTCACCCCTGGGGAGAAACAAAGCCTTTTGTCTGAGTTGCCCTCACTTAAAGTGGCATGTGGGAATTCAGAATTCTGGTGTAAGCTTGAGGAAATGGTTGAAATTCACCAGATGCACCTTAAAGATGTACACGTGTTGGTAAAAGCGAAGTGCCCGAGGAATATGTGGGACAGGATGGCCCAGTGGGTGTGGGATGGTACCTGGGCAACTACTGGGAATGCCAACAATGAAGAAAGATATCGCCCTTTTAAAGGGGAAGTGAGGCAGAGACTGCGGGGGAGGTGAGAGTAACTGGGGAACGATAATGCCAGTGATTCAAAAAGCTGACGAGACAGGCATGAATTATGCAGATCATAAATATCGAGCATATGAGGAGTATTCAGGGTTAGATAATCCAGGGAAGGATAACAGTCTTCCTGAAAATGCTGAAGGAAGGCCTGAGCTCAGCCCACCAGGAAGTTTTAGATTTACGCATAATGGTGGGGTTGACCTACTCTGCGATAGTTTCGTGGGCCAGTGAGAGAGACTGAAGAAAGTGTAAGAGAGATTGTAAAGAGGCTATAGCGGATGCAGCTGCTGTGATGTCCCAGAGAGTTTGTTTTGCTTGCCGGCAGCCAGGGTACGAAGCAAGGAATTGCTGGAATAGACGTAGGAGGGTAAAGGAGTTGATATGCTACAGGTGTGGCCTATTGGGACATGGTTGGAGGCAATGTCCAAAACAGGAAAGGAAAACAGGTGAACAACACGGCAGACGCACAATCTCTCAACCCTTCGGTGCCCAGTCTGACCATTGATCAAATCATAGAGCTAGTAAAGGCGGCTCCTAGGTCAGAAAATGAAGTGGCAGCCAGCCCCACTGGCAGCGCTGGTGACCCATGGACATAGACAACAGTATTGTTAGGGGGATGTCAGTGGACACAGGGGCATCAGTATCGATAACAGACCTACCCTTGCCAACAACCGGACAGGCCATTTACATTAGGTAGGAGAGAAAACAGTGAAAACTGAAAGAAGCAAGTTGCAAATACTCGAAATTGGGGGAGTGCAGCTTCCAGTGTTTTTCTGAGTTTGTCCAAATATTGAGGGAACTATCTTTGGAATAGACATCCTAAGGGAAGCAGGAGCTGTTATAGATTTGGGAAAAGGAGAAATGATATGGACAAGTCAGGTGCAGCAAACGCGTACAACCAACAAAATACACAACCTGTCTAGCGTAGTCGCGGCTGCCCCAATCATCAGAGACTGGAGCCAGGATGGTGTCTACGGGTTACCTTGTCAGCATTTCCCAGCTATGTGGGCTAGACTCAAGCAAGATTGAGGTCGAGTAAAGATAAACCCAGTTAAAATAGAGGAGTGTCTGTGTAAACCTCATAAGCAGTACCCTATAAAAACTGATGCACTGACAGCTGTCCGGGGTATAGTGAAGGAACAAAACCACTAGGGTAAACTCAGAGAGACTGCGGCCACTACTAACTCGCCTATAAGGCCAGTAAAGCCCAGTGGACCACATCCATTAACAGGCTATACATTCTTAAGACCATGCCGAGATTGCATCTCATAGTGGCGGGCCCTGCAACAATCTTGAATGGCTTGTCTCCAGAACATAGTTTTTCCATTTCCTCCGAGGGCAGGCGTTACTGCAAATAAGGTAGCAGGAGGACAAGAGGCAATTGAAATTGCAAGTCTGCAGGAAGAAACAACAGAAGTCAGTTTTGTAAAATTATATGAAGAGGTGGAGGCAGAAGAGAAGGCGAGGTGGCGGAGAAAGGGAGCAAAGGAGGGACCAGGTGGGCTGGAAACATGGGGAGGGAAGAGTCACGGTGGCTTCACCATGTATTAGGCAGATATCACTGAAGTTATATCATGGGGTAATTATGGGTTGCGGGGAGCCTGGGGCTTACAGGGATAGAAAGACACAGTATGTGAAAGACTTTTGTAATCAACTTAAAGTACTGAAGGACTGAGCGAAACAGCAGCAGCGAATCGCTCATCAGAGCGAGCCAGAGGGAAAGAGGATAGTCCTTCCACAGCCTGGCGACCAAGTCATGGTGAGGGAGCTGCTAGAAAGGCGGGGTTTGCCCCCAGGTGGATAGGACCACAGACGGTACTCTTAACCAGTGATACTTGTGTCTGTGTACAGATTCGGCGAGGCAGCCAGTGGAAACACTGGTTGCAGGTTAAAGCATACGGCTCACCCTCTTGTTGCTCCCAAAGGCAGAGCGGCGGATCGAGTGTACCCAGTAACCATGTGATTACAGAGAACCTAAGAGAGGAACACCAGACAGCTATGCCAGACCTGACCACAGCTGATGAAAACATACCTGGATGAAACGCAAAGGCAAAAAATGCCGAGAGCATGGCAGAAGACACCGAGAGCATGTTGGAAAACCATGAATAGCCTGCTAAAGTGTGATGATGATGGTACTCTGGAAGGAAGTCTGGTTGCTGAAGGTGATGATTAGTTTAATAGCATAGAATAGGAAATTATTGGAAAATAGTTGGGGAGGGATTCTTAAGCTAAAGCAGAGACGGCAAGTTCCACCACTTCGATGGCATTTCAGATTGTACACGGTATCTGGAAGCAGTCACCCCCAGTATGAGGAGCTGGGCCCTTTTCAGCAGTTGGGCCAGTGATCGACCAGACAGCCACCGGGGAGAGGTCCTTGCAGACATTTACATAGGGGCCACCCCAACCTTTTCCCATACATCAACGAGAGGGCCTGTGGGTACTCCTGGGAGGAGCTTCAGCAACCACAGAATGAAGGGGTGAAGACAAAGGAATGTGATTAAGCTGCAATCAGCCTACAGGGAAAGAGCCGACAGGCACAGGAAAGAAGCCGCATTTCTAAAGACTTGTTCAAATTTCTGGAACAGCCTCTCTGCTTAACATTTGGTAGGTAGTGATTAGGGAATGCTAGGGTATATTTAAGGCACACAAAATTGGGGGCGGGGGGGGAAGTTTCAAGGCAGGGCATTTTTACTGTCCTGTTTGAGTATATCCTCTTAGTTTGGCCTTTCCTGGTACAAATTTATTTTTATCCAGGAGGGCCAAGAGGAGGGATTGTTAGAGTGAATTTTGGGTTTAGGTTATTTACATTTAGCAAATGGCTTTGATCACCAGTCTTCTGTTCCCTGACAATGTACCGTGGATTTAATTTGTAACAATGCATTTCCTAAAAGCCGTGAATCCCAGTCCATTTGTAACAATGCATTTCCTAAAAGCTGTGAATACCAGTTCAGATGCAGCTAGTACCTGGGATGGATGTGAACCAGAAGGTGTGAAGAAGCAAGTAGTTTCAAAGACAGCATTATCTATACTTTGTAAATATGGATTGTCCTTCATGTTAAGCACATAAAATACCAAATAAATGTATTGTGGATTCAGATTGGAACAATGCTTTTCCTAAAAGCGGTGGATCCCAATCCAGACACTGATGGCGCCGGTGGGATGGATGTAACCAGAAGGTGTGAAGTCTGCATGTAGTTTCAAAGAAAGCATTGTCTATACTTTGTAAATATGATTTTCCCTTTGTGTTTAGCAAATAAATATCAAGCCCCACACTGAGCCAGCAGACCTTTCCACCAAAAGCATCTCAGTATGATGCCTGCTGTACCTTGTTTGTCAAATAAAGAAGCTGCTTTATGTCTACCAGTAACTCTCTCTGGTAATTTCATTCATGCTACAAAAGGCTGCTGCAGTGAAGCATCCCCACAGCATGACGCAGCCGCCACCACCACGCTTCATGGTAGGGATGGTGTGTTTTTGATGTGTGGTGTTTGACATATGCCAGTGTTTAGTCTGATGGACAATAAGCTCAATTTTGGTTTCATCAGACCATAAACCTTCCAGCTGACTTCAAAGTTTTCCACGTCTTCTGGCAACCTCTAGCCAAAATTTCATGTTTTTCCTAAACAGTGGCTGCCTCTTTGTCACTGTCCCATAAAGCTGCAACTGATGAAGCACCTGGGCAACAGTTGTTGAGTGTGCAGTCTCTTTCGCAGCTCAGCCACTGAAGCTTGTAACTCCTCCAAAGTTGTCATAGGTCTCTTGGTGGCCTCCCTCACTCGACCTCTTCTTCTGTGATCACTCCGTTTTTGAGGATGGCCTGCTCTAGGGAGATTTACAACTGTGCCATATTCTTTCCATTTCTTGATGATTGACTTAACTGTACTCCAAGGGATATTCAGTGACTTGGAAATTTTCTTGTATCCATCTCCTGACTTGTGCTTTTCAATAACCTTTTTGCGGAGTTGCTTGGAGTGATCTTGGCTTCATGGTGTAGTTTTTGTCAGGATACTGACTCACCAGCAGTTGGACCTTCCAGACAGAGGTGTATTTTTACTCCCATCAATTGAAACACCTTGACTGCACACAGGCAATCTTCATTTAACTCATTATGCGACTTCTAAAACCAATTGGCTGCACCAGTGATGATTTGGTCTGTTATGTTAACAGAGAGGGGGTAGAGGTGAATACTATGCAATTAATTATTGTTTTGTATTTGTAACTAATTTAGATCACTTTGTAGGAATCTGATTTCACTTGGACACAAAATCTTTTTCTGTTGATCAGGGTCAAAATAGCCAATTTAAATCCATTGGGATGAATGCTGTAGAAGAGTAAAATATGGAAACTTCCAAGGTGGGGGGTGAATACTTTAGAGGCACTGTATGTATGACCATGACATGCCAACTACTAAAATAATTCATATGGTCTGGAAGCTTCCTGGATCTCAATCACATTGGTACAAATAACTTGGTGGAAGATGTCTACTAGCATGGATAGAAGATTGGCTGACTAACCGAAGACAAATGGGGCCTTTTCTGGTTAGCTGCTGGTAACTAGTGTTATTCTACAGAGATCTGTATTGGGATCGCTTTGTGGCCAAGTTTGCAGATGATACAAAGAAAAGTGGAGGGGCAGGTCGTGCTGAGGAAGCAGAATGTCTGCACAAGGACTGAGACTGGTAGAATACGAAATGAAGTAACAAATGGAATATAGTGTAGGGAGAGTGATGGTCATGCACTTTGGTGGAAGCAATAAGGGGGTAGACTATTTTCTAAATGAGGATGACATTAAAATTCAGAGATGCAAAGAGACTTAGGAGGCTTTGTACAGGATTGCCTAAATGTTAATTTGTAGGTTGAGTTATTTGCTAAGGATAGTAAGTGCGAGGTTAGTATGAATTTTGAGAAGACTGGAATATAAAAGCAAGGATACAGTGCTGAGTGCTGAGGATTTGTAAGGATTTGGTCAGACTGCACTTGGGAGTATTGTGGGCCATTTTGGGCCCTTATCTAAGAAAGGATGTGTTGGCAGTGGAGAGAGTACAGAGGAGGTTCACAATTATTCTGGGAATGAAAGGGTTAACAAACAGTGAATGTTGTCTACTTGGACTTTAGCGTGGACTTTGACAAGGTTCAGTATGGGAGGTTGGTCAAGAAAGTTCAATCACTTGGTATTCAGGATGTAGTTGTAAACTGGATTGGACATTGCCTTCAAAGGAAGAAGCCAGAGTTACAGAAGATGATTTTTTCCTCTCTGATTGGAGGCCTGTGACTAGAGGTGTGTCACGGAAACTGATGGCTGGGTACATTGTTGTTTGTCAGCTACAACTAAATTGTGATCAGGAAATTTGTGGATGACTCCAAGTTTGGGTGGCGTGAGTTTTGCTGTTTTACAGCAGCAGTACACTGCAATACATAATAAAATCATAAATTACTTTATATAATACATCTTGGCGAGCATTTGGTCCATAATGATAGAGGAGGAAGCTCGTTAACTCAACAACCATTTTATTGTGATAAACACAAAACAGATCGGGCACCATGACCCGGAGAGTGAACCAACCAGTCTCACACAGATGGGGGAGGTGACCATCACACACCCTGGTTACAGTCAGGGTGACCCACAAATACACCAATGAATAACTGTATAACCCAAGCTAGAATGTAACAATAAATGAACTGGAACTTCCCTCCATAATCACACAAAAACATTTTAGCACAAAAACAATAAACAGTGCTATTCATTGGAAATGCAGAGGTGGGCTGTCGACTATGCCCTCCCCAGAGCAGAGCATCTCACTGCCCCCACCCGAGGGGTCAGCCGTCTCGGCAACCTCAGAGTCCATAACAAAGTCCAAAAGTCCCAGCGGGCGTCGACACTGCCGCCTGTTTGTGAGAGGAAGAGGCAGGGCACCCAGTGTGTTATTTCCTTCCTTCAGCCTCGCTGGGTTAGTGGTGGCCAAGGGCTGACACGGTGCTAGTTGGTCCCGGTGCAGAACGACTGCCTTCCGCCGCTTAGCAACTGCACCTGATATACCATATCAGAGATAAGGTCGAGCACATCTCCCGGTTCTTTCCAGTGGCTTCCCAACCTGGGGGAATGGTCCCTTTTCCTGGGAGGGGCAGTAGACCCATATCCGGGCACCCACCATGTACTGCGGCATTGACACCCCAGATTGTCAGCCTGGCCCCTTCTGGGACGTGTAAGCTTCACAGCCGTGCACGAACAGCTCCACATCCTGCCTGTACCCAGGCCAGTACAAGCGTTCACGTAGCCTGCCCAACGCCTTTGCAAACTCCGCGATGGCCGGCCCCCCGGGGGGACCACAGCAAATGTCTGTCACCATTGGATAAACGCCACCGCCGGGACAGCAACCCGTCGCGCACCTCCAGCGTTCCCCACTGCGAGTACAGGGCTCTGGTCGCTGGGCGGAGATCTCTGCCCACTCCGGCTGTCGTCCACCCTCAGCCGGGCCAACACGGGATCGCTCACCTGGCCACTGCGCAGCTGCTGGTCCGCGGTGGGGAGGTGGTCGCTGGCCGTCACCGGCACTTGCTCCTGGTTCAGCTGTGTTGCGCTGGGCCGCTGCCGGGTGTGCTGTGCTGCACCGCCGCGGGCCGCTGTGGAACCGGTGGTGGTCCTGGAGTTGCCCTGCCGGAGAGCCACGGCTTCGGCACCGAGGTAGAGTGTTGCAGGACTCTCGGAAGTCGGCGAGCCGCACCTCGTGCTTTACAAAGGCGTGGAGAGTAAGCTCTTCCTGGGCTGGGCAGGAGGGAACTGGGGGTAGCCATGCCGGGCACAGTGGCGGAGATCAGCTGCCAATGCCCCCAGGCTTTCTCCCTTACGGCGCCGTCTGCTGCACAGTTCTTCCCTCATTGCTTCCACCAACGGCCTCTGCTCGAAACGCCGCTCCGACCCCACTACGAGGGCCCTGTGGTCACGCTGCTCCGCCGGCGTTAGGTCGAGGTGGGCCTGCAGGGCATTTCCCTCCAGTGCCAGGGCAAGGTGCACTGCTGTTTCGGTGGGACTCTACCCGTTGTGCCATGCGGCAAGTTTGACTTGCGTCAGGTCAGGCTCCAGGCAGCTGGTACCGTTGTTTCTGGGCTGGATCTTGGAGGCAAATTGTCGAGGCCCTTTGACCTTCCTGTTGCTCCGGCGGCGTCTGCCATGGTGCCCGTCCTCCCATGGCTCCGGCGTCTTGCGTTCCCTGGTGTGGGTCGCGACGGAGGCGAGTGATGCTCTGTCCCACGGGTAACGGGTTGGGGAGCCTGGGGACGCTTGCTCCGTCGGGGCTCATAGTAAGGCACGATGCTGGTTCCTAGGTCCTCCCTAGAAGTCTCACCTACATGAGGCTGAGCACTGCCCATGGGTGTGGGGGAGGCATACTGCTCGGTTCCTCATCTTATTCCCCGGGTCTTAAGGTACTCTATCCGATGTCGTAGCTCTTCAATCTTGCATCCCGCTCCTGACACCAATGTGGCGAGCATTAGGTCCATAACGACAGACGAGGAAGCTTGTTAACTCAACAACCGTTTTATTGTGATAAACACAAAACAGACCGGGCACCATGACCCGGAGAGTGAACCCAACCAGTTTATCTGTATCTTGTTTTACGGCGGTTGGCATCCAACCCAACCAGTTTCATACAGACCATCACACACCCCGGTTACAGTCAGGGTGACCCACAGATACACAAGTGAATAACTGTATAACCCAAGCTAAAATGTAACAATAAATTTCCCATCATAATCACACAAAAACATTTTCACATGAACAATAAACAGTGCTGGTCATTAGAAATGCAGAGGCAGGCTGTCGACCCCCCCCCCCCCACAGAGTGACACAATATAATGAATTGAGTATAAAAGAGGAAAACAATAGTGAGATACTGCACATGGGCTCATTGTCCATTCAGAAATCGGATGGCAGAGGGGAAAAAGCTGTTCCTGAAACACTGAGTGTGTGTCTTCAGGCTCCTGTACCACCTCCATGATGGTAGTGTCATAGGTGATGGAGTCCTTAATCAGAATCAGGTTTATTATCACTAGCATATGTTGTGAAATTTATTAACTTAGCAGCAGCAGTTCAATACAATACACAATATAGAATAAATACATTTTTAAAAATAAATCAATTACAGTATATATATATATATTGAATAGATTAAAATGTACAAAAACAGAAATAATATACTTTTAAAAAGTGAGGTAGTGTTCAAGGGTTCAATGTCCATTTAGGAATCGGATGGCAGAGGGGAAGAAGCTGTTCCTGAATCGCTGAGTGTGTGCCTTCAGGCTTCTGTATCTCCTACCTAATGGTAACAGTGAGAAAAGGGCATGCTCTGGGTTTCTGAGACACTGGTCACGGAAGATGTCCTGGATACCCTGCAGGCTAGTACACAAGATGGAGCCGATTAAATTTACAATCCTCTGCAGCTTCTTTTGGTCCTGTGCAGTAGCCCCTCCATACCAGACTGTGATGCAGGCTGTCAGAATGCTCTCCACGGAACATCTACAGAAGGTTTTGAGTGTTTTTATTGACGTACCAAATCTCTTCAAACTCCTAATGAAGTATAGTCGCTGTCTTGCCTTCTTTATAGCTGCATTGATATGTTGGGACCAGGTTAGGTCCTCAGAGATCTTGACACCCAGGAACTTGAAACTGCTCACTCTCTCCACTTCTGATCCCTTTATGAAGATTGGTATGTGTTCCTTCATCTTATCCTTAATGATGGATGTCCCTCTTTTTTTGAAGTGTTGCCTTGTGAAGATGATCCTGATGCTGGGGAGGCTGCTGCCCATGGTGGAGCTGGCTAAGTTTACAGTCTCTGCAGTTTTTTCCAGTGCTGTGGAGCGGCCTCTCCATACCAGACAGTGATACAACCAAATAGAATGCTTTCCACAGTTCATCTATAGAAATTTGTGAGAATATTTTGTAACATACTAAGTCTTCTCAAACTCCAAATAAAATATATCCACTGTCATGTCTTCTTTGTAATTGTATCCAAATGTTGGTTCCAGGATGGAGCTTCAGAGATGCTGACACCCAGGAACCTGAAACTGGTCACCCTTTCCGCTACTGATCCCTCAGTGAGGACTGGTGTGTGTTCCCTTGATTTCCCTCGAAATAGAGAAAGCTCGGAGACAGTGCGAAAGGGAGGATAGGCAGGTGACAGAGAAGGCACGCACTCAGACCGATGGTTTGAGACGTGTCTATTTTAATGCAAGGGTATTATGAATAAAGCGGATGAACTTAGAGCGGGATCAGTGCTTGGAGCTATGATGTTATGGCCATTACAGAGGCCTGGATGGCGCAGAGGCATGAATGGCTACTTCAAGTGCCAGGCTTTAGATGTTTCAGAAAGGACAGGGAGGGAGACAAAAGAGGTGGGGGCGTGGCACTGTTGATCAGAGATAGTGTCGCAGCTGCAGAAAAGGAGGAAGTCATGGAGGGGTTGTCTACAGAGTCTCTGTGGGTGAAGGTTAGGAATAGGAAGGGGTCAATAACTGTGTGCTTTTTAAACACCACCCAACAGTAACAGGGATATCGAGGAGCAGATAGGGAGACAGATTCTGGAAAGAAGTAATAATAACAGGGTTGTTGTGGTGGGAGATTTTAATTTCCCAAAAATCGATTGGCATCTCCCTAAAGCGAGGGGTTTAGATAGGGTGGAGTTTGTTAGGTGTGTTCAGGAAGGTTTCTTGACGCAATATGTAGATAACCCTACAAGAGGAGAGGCTGTACTTGATCTGGTATTGGGAAATGAACCTGGTCAGGTGTCAGGTCTCTCAGTAGGAGAGTATTTTAGAGATAGTGATCTCAACTCTATCTCTTCTACCATAGCACAGGAGAGGGATAGGAACAGACAAGTTAGGGAAATGTTTAATTGGAGTAAGGGGAAATATGAGGCTATCAGGCAGGAACTTGGAAGCATAAATTGGAAACAGATGTTCGCAGGGGAACATATGGCAGAAATGTGGCAAATGTTCAGGGGATATTTGTGTGGGGTTCTGTGTAGATACGTTCCAATGAGATAGGGAAAGGATGGTAGAGTACAGGAACCGTGGTGTACAAAGACTGTTGTAAATCTAGTCAAGGAGAAAAAAAGAGCTTACGAAAGGTTCAAAAAAACTAGGTAATGATGGAGATCTAGAAAATTATAAGGCTAGCAGGAAGGAGCTTAAGAATGAAATTGGGAGAGCCAGAAGGGGCCATGAGAAGTCCTTGGCGGACAGGATTAAGGAAAACCCCAAGGCATTCTACAAGAATGTGAAGAGCAAAAGGATAAGACATGAGAGAATAGGACCAATCAAGTGTGACAGTGGAAAAGTGTGGATGGAACCGGGGGAGGTGGAAGAGGTACTTAATGAATACTTTGCTTCAGTATTCATTGCAGAAAAGGATCTTGGGGATTATTGGGATGACTTACAGCGGACTGAAAACCTTGAGCATGTAGATATTAAGGAAAAGGATATGCTGGAGCTTTTGAAAAGATTCAAGTTGGATACGTCACTGAGACCAGACGGGATGCACCCCAGGTTACTGTGGGAAGCGAGGGAGGAGATTGCTGAGCATCTGGCGATGATCTTTGCATCATCAGTGAGGAGGGAGATGTTCCAGAGGATTGGAGGATTGCAGATGTTGTTCCCTTATTCAAGAAAGGGAGTAGAGATAGCCCAAGAATTTATAGACCAGTGAGACTTACTTCAGTAGTTGGTAAGTTGATGGGGAAGATCCTGAGCGGCAGGATTTATGAACATTTGGAGAGGCATAATATGATCAGGAATAGTCAGCATAGTTTTGTCAAAGGCAGTTCATGCCTTACAAGCCTGATTGAATTTTTTGAGGATGTGACTAAGCACATTAATGAAGGTAAAGCCGAAGATGTAGTGTATATGGATTTTAGCAAGGCATTTGACAAGATACCCCATGCCAGGCTTATTGAGAAAGTAAGGAGACATGGGATCCAAAGGGACATTGCTTTGTGGATCCAGAACTGGCATGCCCACAGAAGGCAAAGAGTGGTTGTAGATGGGTCATCTTCTGCACGGAGGCCAGTGACCAGTTGTGTGCCTCAGGGATCTGTTCTGGGACCCCTACTCTTTATGATTTTTATAAATGACCTGGATGAAGAAGTGGAGGGATGGGTTAGTAAATTTGCTGTTGACACAAAGGTGGGGGTGCTGTGGATAGTGTGGAGGGCTGTCAGAGGTTACAGCAGGACATTGATAGGATGCAAAACTGGACTGAGGTGGCAGATGGAGTTCAACCCAGATAAGTGTGAGGTAGTTCATTTTGGTAGGTCAAATATAATGGCAGAATATAGCATTAATGGCAAGTTTCTTGGCATTGTGGAGGATCAGAAGGATCTTGGAGTCCGAGACAAGAGGACACTCAAAGCTGCTACACAGGTTGACTCTGTGGTTAAGAAGGCATACGGTGCATTGGCCTTTATCAACCATGGGATTGAGTTTAAGAGCCAAGAGGTAATGTTATAGCTGTATAGGACCCTGATCAGACCCCACTTGGAGCACTGTGCTCAATACTGGTCGCCTCACTACAGGAAGGATGTGAACAGCATAGAAAGGGTGCAAAGGAGATTTATAAGGATGTTGCCTGGATTGGGGAGCATGCCTTATGAGAATGGGTTGAGTGAACTCGGCCTTTTCTCCTTGGAGGGACAGAGGATGAGAGGTGACCTGCTAGCGATATACAAGCTGTGAGGCATTGATCGTGTGGATAGTCAGAGGCTTTTCCCCAGGGCTGAAATGGCTGGTATGAGAGGGCATAGTTTTAAGCTGCTTGGAAGTAAGTGCAGATGAGACGACAGAGGTAAGTTTTTTACGCAGAGAGTGGTGAGTGCGTGGAATGGGCTGCTGGCGGTGGAGGTGGAAACGATAGGTCTTTTAAGAGACTACTGGATAGGTACATGGAGCTTAAAAAAATAGAGGGCTATGGGTAACCTTAGGTAATTTCTAAGTAAGTACATGTTTGGCACAGCCTTATGGGCCAAAGGGCCTGTATTGTGCTGTAGGTATTCTATGTTTTTATGTTTCCCCTTTCTGAAGTCCACAATCAATTCCTTGGTCCTACTGACACTGATTGTGACGTCGTTGTTGCAACACCATTCAACCAGCTGATCTATCTCACTCCTGTACGCCGCCTCATCACCTTCTGAAATTCTGTCAACAATGGTAGTGTTATCGGCAAATTTATAGATAGCATTTAAGCTATGTCTAATCACACAGTCGTGGGTGGAAAGAGAAGAGCAGTGGGTTAAGCACACATTCTTGAGGAGTGTCTGTGTTTATTGTCAGTGAGGAGGAGATATTATTTTCAACCTGCACTGAGGAAGTCAAGGATCCAGTTGCAGAGAGAGGCACAGAGGCCCAGGTTTAGGAACTTGTTGATCAGTACTGATGGTATGATGGTATGGATAGTTGAGCTGCAATCAATAAACCGCTGCCTGGTGTAGGTATTACTGTCGGCCAGGTGATTCAAGGCCAAGTGGAGAGCCAGTGCAATTGTAACCACTGTGGACCTATTGTGGGCATTGTCAGAGTGCAGTGTGTCCAGGTCCAGGCTTAGCCAGGTGGTATGGATGTCCATGACCAATCTCTCAAAGCACTTCCTCTCAGTAGATGCAAGTGCAACTGGGTGATGGTTGTTGAGGCAGCTCACCCTGTTCTTCTTGGGCATTGGTATAATTGTCACTCTTTTTGAAGCAGGTGGGAACTATTGACTACAGCACTGAGAGTTTGAAGGTGTCCTTGAGCACACTTGCCAGTTTGTTGGCAGAGGTTTTCAATGGCCTACCAGGTACACAATCAGTATCTGACGCTTTACAAGTGTTCACCCCTTTGAAAGGTGTTCTGATGTCAGCCTCTGAGATAGAGATCAGATGCTGCAGAGATTCGCACAGGTATAGTTTTATTCTCCCTTTCAAAGCATACATAAAATGCATTGAGCTCATCTGGCAGTGAAACATCACAGCCATTCATGATGTTAGGCTTCACCTTGTAGGGAGTAATGGCCTGGAAACCCCGTCAGAGCTGACGTGCATCTGACTCAGTCTTTAACTTCATACCTGGACATATAGTTCTGGATCACCCATCTTGAATGCCACAGATCTAGCCCTTAGCAGAATACGAATCTCCTCGTTCATCCACTCTGATGGAGATGAGAGTGTGGAAGAAGCTGCCAGCAGATGTGGATGCAGGTTTGATTTCAACATTTAAGAGAAATGCAGATGGGTACATGGATGGGAGGGTTATGGAGTGCTATGGTCAGGGAGCTCGACAATGGTACTAAGCTGAGTTTGTAATTTGGCACAGTCTAGAGAGACAAAAGGACCTATTTCTGTAGTACTCCATGACTCTGTAAGCATTATTTTCACATTTGTCAGAGAGACGAGACAGCAAATGCTGGAAATATGGACAAATACATGCAAAATACTGAAATCGAGAGGGAGAGTAGTTTCAAGTTCCTCGGTATACACGTCGCTGAAGATCTTACCTGGTCTCTACACACCAGCCGTGTGGCAAAATAAAGCACAGCAGTGTCTCTTCCATCTCAAATGACTGAAGAGGTTTGGCACGAGCCTCCAAATCCTCAAGGCCTTCTATAGGGGCACGACTGCACCACTGAGAGCATCCTGACTGGCTGTGTCACCGCCTGGTACGGGAAGGCGTACCACCTTGATCACCGGACACAGCAGAGAGTGGGACGGACAGCCCAGTGCCTCTGTGGACGTGAACTTTCCTCCAGTGAGGACATTTACAGCAGCAGATGCAGAAAGAAGGCCTGGAAGATCATCAGGGACACCAGTCACCCCAACCATGAACTGTCTCAGCTGCTTCCATCCGGCAAGCACTACTGTAGCATTAAAGCCAGGACCAACAGGCTACATGACAGTTTCTTTCTACAAGCTATTAGACTGATAAGTTCTCATGTCTGTACATTGCGACAGAGTCATAACGCAAAGATTTTTATTCCTTCATGTTGTGGGACGGATGTAAGATTTATATAAATTCAAATTCGAATTGAACTCCAAATGACCAGAACTGTAAAAACATTACGCTAACCGCTAAGCTACCATGGCAGCTCCATCTATAGAGGGAAATACGGAGGAAAAAAAACATCAATTCTATAAGCTCCGCTAGCATTTTGAATGTGCCTTAGAAACCATAGAAGCCATAGAAAAACTACAGCACAGAAACAGGCCTTTTGGTCCTTCTTGGCTGTGTCGAACCATTTTCTGCCTAGTCCCACTGACCTGCACACTGACTATATCCCTCCATACACCTCCCATCCATGTATCTGTCCAATTTATTCTTAAATGTTAAAAAAGAACCCGCATTTATCACTTCGTCTGGCAGCTCATTCCATACTCCCTACCACTCTCTGTGTGTGAAGAAGCCCCGCTAATGTTCCCTTTAAACTTTTCCCCCTTCACCCTTAACCCATGTCCTCTGGGTTTTTTTCTCCCCTTGCCTCAGTGGAAAAAGCCTGCTTGCATTCACTCTATCTATACCCATCATAATTTTATATACCTCTATCAAATCCCCTCATTCTTCTACGCTCCAGGGAATAAAGTCCTAACCTATTCAACCTTTCTCTGTAACTGAGTTTCTCAAGTCCCGGCAACATCCTCGTAAACCTTCTCTGCACTCTTTCAACCTTATTTATATCCTTCCTGTAATTTGGTGGCCAAAACCGAACACAATACTCCAGATTCGGCCTCACCAATGCCTTATACAACCTCATCATAACATTCCAGCTCTTATACTCAACACTTTGATTAATAAAGGCCAATGTACCAAAAGCTCTCTTTATGACCCTATATACCTGTGATGCCACTTTTATGTATGGTTTTGTATGGTTCAGTTTATTTTCTTACAAACATAATTGCAAATGAACCCGATGAATTAAAACAGATGTAATTTAATTATAGGACATATTGTTTACATTTTGAGAGTCATCTTAAAAGATTCTTGATGGTGTATACACTATTTACAGTTCTATGCAAGTTTTAGGCATCTGAGATTTTTCATGTGGTTTCAGATGATATGGCCTCTGTAGAGCCCTGATCTCAAAATCTTAGATTGACTCATAGAGTTTTAGAGTACTACAGAAATGGGTCCCTTGGTCCATCTAGAATGTGCCTACTATCTTAGATTGGGTGTTGTGGAATAACCCAGATCTTATTAGAGAACTTAATATAGAGGAACCCTTAGGAGGCAGTGAGCATAATATGATTGAATTCATACTGCAGTTTGAGAGGGAGAAACATAAGTCACGTGTATCAGTATTGCAATGGAATAAAGGGAATTACAGAGGCACGAGAGAGGAGCTTGCCCAGGTGGACTGGAGATGATAATGACAGGGACGTCGGCAGAGCAGAGATGGCTGAAGCTTCTGGGAATAGTTCACAGGGCGCAGGATAGGTATGACCACAGAATTAGTTCTCAAATAGCAGGGGTAGGCAACTGTGGCTGACAAGGAGAGCTACAGACTGCATAAAAACCAAGGAAAGGACATATAAGATAGCAAAAGTGAGTGGGAAGTTGGATGATTGGGAAGCTTTTAAAATCCAACAACAGGCAACTAAAAAAGCTATAAGAAGGGAAAAGGTGAAATATGAGGGCAAAGTAGCCAATATTATAAAGCAGGATACTAAAAGTTTTTTCAGTTATATACAGAGTAAAAGGGAGGTGAGAGGTGATATTAGACCAGTGGAAAATGATGCTGCAGAGGTAGTAATGGGGCACAAAGAAATGACAGATGAGTTTAATGGGTACTTTGCATTAGTCTTAACTGTGGAAGACACTAGCAGTGTGCCAGATGTCAATGAGTGTCAGGGAGCAGGAGTGAGTGCTATTACTATTACAAAGGAAGAGGTGCTGGGCAAACAGGGCATTCTTAAGGTGGTTAAATCATCTGGACCAAATGGACTACATCCCAGAGTCCTGAGGGAGGTTGTCGAAGAGGTAACAGATGCATTGGTCATGATCTTTCAAGAATCACTTGATTCTGGCATGGTCCCAGAGGACTGGAAGATTGCAAATGTCACTCCACTCTATAAGAAGGAAGAAAGGCAAAAGAAAGGAAATTATAGGCCAATTAGCCTATCCTCAGTGGTTGAGAAAGTGTTGGAGTCTTTTAGAAACTTTTAATTTCATTATTTTTGAAAGCATCTTCACTTTAGAGAATTTTTTTACTTGTGCCTAAGACTTCTGCACAGTACTATATATTGAAGCTTTTCAATATATTCCTTCTACGTAATTCTGAAAAAAGAAATCAAAGCAAATATCTAAATTGAAACAAGCAACACACATAAAAGTTGCTGGTGAATGCAGCAGGCCAGGCTGCATCTCTAGGAAGAGGTGCAGTCGACGTTTCAAGCCGAGACCCTTCGTCAGTCTAAACTGAAACATGGTTTTTATCTGTAAAGATCATTTAATGGTTCTCATTGGGTTTTTTTGTTTTGTATTGTTCCAGAGAGGTCCAAATGTAGGCTTTAGTGGTGGTGCCTCATTTTCCTTCTGAGTACACTGCAGCCTTTGTGTTTCAATATTGAAATATACAATTTCAGATAATTTATTACCAAGGCATCGTAGGCTGCTTGTTGATAAATGGGATCTGTATAGGTACATATTTGATTTCCATGCACATACTAGGTCTAAGGACCTGTTTATGTGCAAGGAAGTGGGGTGAAGGAATATGGTGCTAATAGGTGAGGGGGTGGCAGTGTGCATGGTCAAGGTAGTTGTGGGAGTCTGTGGCTTGTAAAAGATGATAGTAGATAGTCATTTCCTGAGATGGAGACAGGATTATTCAGTCCAGATTCAGATCTAGTTTTGTTGTCATATTCACCAGTGTGCAACAGAATGCTTTGTCAGATGTAGCTCACAGTATAAAATATGGGAAGTAAACAAAAAGCAAAGGGAATTTGTGGCCATCTGTACATGAGAGCAGGATGCAAATTGACAGCAAAAGTTGTAGATTTTTAAAAATTCTGCATGTGTGCAGGATGTATCATAGAAAGAGTTGGGGGAGTGCTCACAAATAAGTCTGAAACAAAAACTGTTCCACATATCCAATAAAGAGGGGTCGCTGGTGCACACACAGCTTTTCATTGCTACACCTTTAAAATGAGGAAAGTGAGGAAATAGATGTTGCTGAGTGCAAAGACAAGTCCCACCAATTGAATGAGGGTGTTGGATGATGGGAACTATTCAAGGAAGAAGCAGAGTGTCCTTAGACCTTCCTTATGTGGGATGAAGGTATAATGAGATTCAGCACCCACACGGAAGATCCACCAATTAGGACTGGCTAGTTGGAAATTGTCAAAAAGGTGGAGAGCACCAAAAGCATCACAGATGTAGGTAGGAGGGGATTGAACTGTCTTGGTAAACCTAGCAACAGGCTTAAATAATAGGTTTGCTTGGGACTGTCGTGTTTGTGATCTTGTGTTGGAGGTAGATGAGTGTATCACTGTATTAGAGCACTACCAGGTTGGCAATGCGGAGGAAAGTTCTCATGATGAAATGAGATCTGTGACAATCTGGGAGACAATGGCCTGTTGTGGGTTGCTGGAATCATGGTCTCGAGGTGGGTATGAGGATGTGAGCTGATACCTGGCATCGGCAAGGCAGGGGTTGACTCACCAGACCATAGCAGCACACTTGCTGGAGCGGACTTCGAATGCAGGGCTGAATGGGAAAGGTCAGGTACAGGCTGAATGGAGGCAACAGGGCCCAGGCCTGAGAGCGTATTAAAGCGGTAGGGCCTGGTCCAAGCACAAGGAACGACCCGTGGTTTGGAAGACTTCAGTGCCAGACCAGATTGATAAGGTCAGTTGTCAGGGCCGAGGGCGAAGGACGGGCCGGTTCGGTTTGCTGCACTGTAAAGTTTACTTGTCTCTGCATTGAACTGAGGCTGTGGCCTGCAAGTAGCGGGCTCTTGAATTGGCTATAAATGGCTCCATGTCTGTGGACTCACTTTTGTGAACTTCAGTTCTGAATGCTATTTGCTTATTTTTATTACCTGCATGATTTGTTTTTTTTCCTTTCTCTGCACGTTGGGTGTTGAATAGTATTTTTAAATGGGTTTCCTTGGGTTTCTTTGTTTTGTGGCTGTCTGTAAGGAGACGAATCTCATGGTTGTATATGGTATAAATACATTTATAATAAATGTATTTTGAACTTTGAACTTTCTTGTCTGTTGGTGTGATAATCAAAATCTAGATGAGTTTGCAATGAATTGAGTATTACCTGTTCAGAATGATGTGTGGTGACGTGGTTAAGGGGAGTAGAGAAATCACAGTGGTAAAAGTCAGCCGGGCATTTCATCTGCAATATTTAAATAAAACCAAGATTCAAATTTAGGTTTCTCTGTAAGAAGAATGATTAAGAGTGAAATCTTGCTGTTAGACATCACTTCATCAGGGTTAAAGCATCATCTGCAAAGTTCCTTTTCCAATTTGAAAATTATGTAATCTTCTCTAAGCATATATTCACAGCATCAATTTTAATGTAGGAACATGTCAGAAGCTAAATCCTGTTGAAGATTTATTGAGAAGAAATGAGTTTTCAATATTGCTGTTGTTGATTTACTTTCTGAAAGATACTTTTCCAGTTTTTACAAGTTTGCAGTAAATAATTGGTATCAAAAAATATGCAATTATTGCACTTCAAACTAATTTTCAATTATTCACCAGTGGAATACAGTGATTTCAGCATGGACCCATTATTTTAATAAAAGTGAAATCATGGCAATGTTGTTAATCAGATGAAAGCTACAGCTCAAGGTAAAACATTAATGTAAATGCTTTGAAGAAATAGCATAAATGCAGCATCAATCAATTCTTTTAATTTGGATTGACATTGGCCTGAAAGCGTAACATTCGTTTTATAAACTCCTACATTAAAAGAATGAAAAATGCAACATTGATACCCTTATAATTGAGAGAATTAAATTTACTCATCCATTTTTTCCACCACAGCAAATTTTATCAATAATAAATATTATTATTTGGATTTGGATTCCTCGTAAGCTTGTAAGCCTCAGTAGGAACCCAAATCACACAGTATATAAGTTGTTGCAAGACAAATTATTTCCTGTAAAACTATAATCCCAAATCCTGAAGGTTATACACATAAATTCATTTTATACAAAAATCGGGAATTCTTGTTTGTCATGGTTATGAGCAGGAAGTTACAGTGTGATCAATGATACCCTTCTGTATCTGCATACAAATCAGATAGTAATTTCTGGTAGTTCTTTTTTTTCAATCTTTTTATTAGTTTCATAGAAATATAAACATAACATGGTAGTAGTACAAAGTTATTGGGAATACATTGTTATAATTAACATGAGTGATTATAAAGCCAGATAACACTTAAATGATAAAACTCCCAATCATATAGGATACAAATGAATAATATAAAGCAAAGAAAAATATCTAAAAAAATCCTGAAAGAGGAAAAAAAATAATAAACGCCCCCCAATAAATCTAATCTAAACAGAATTAATCATCGTAAAAAAAGAGAGAAAAGAAAACTTTAGTGTCGACGACTCCGTTCCTCTCAACCAACATTACAGAGAACTAAAATAAGTTTGGAAATGGTCAAATCACATCATATGAAAGTGCTGATTAAATGGCCTCCAAGTCTTTTCGAATTTAATGGAGAGGTCATAAATAATGGAGGTAGTTCTGTCCAAAGAGCAATACTGATCTGTAAACTGTTCGAAACTCATCTTCACAGATGGTAGGCAGAAACTGCACACACATGAATACTGAAAATTTTCATCACACAATGTTAGAACAATTATTAAAAAAAAATTAATGCCCAAAGAATCTCAGAAACATTGGACCACTGGAACTGGTAAGACACCATCACAATTGCTGACTTAGACTTTGTCTTTGAAAGGTGATTTGGCTCTGGCTGTTTTCCAAGCCCCTAATAGAATCCAAAGTGATGTACTGTCCCCCTTAGAGAAAGGAATAACCACAGGGTACTCTTGCAAATATTTCAGTACTGTTGAATTATCTTTATCTTTCTAATGTATTCTGAATTTTAAATTTCATATTACTCCCTCACAATTTTGAAATTCAGAATCTAAGTATATTTCTCAGAGTTTTTTGCAAAAGTTCAAAAGACTGGATACATAATTCCATTGTGTTATGCTCAATTGCTTGAGAAAAATATTGGTCAATGAGTTATGGCAAGGAAAAACTACAGAATTGTGATAACAGCACTGCATAAATTTGCTGTACATTTTAAGTACCAGAAAGTAAGGAATAGGGTAAATTTCCACAAGGAAGATATCCAATAACTTTCTGTACATAGGGCACTGACTGGAATCTGTTATGAATCAGCCTGAATAATCTTTGCAACCTGCATACTTTCTCTGGTTCACGTTCATATGCTGTTCTATAACTCCTCAGTGCAAAAGTACATTTTCCTCTCAGCTTTGCTAAGAGTATAACAAAAGGCTTAAAGTTATCATTTAGATCAATTTGAAGTCACAGTTCTAGATTTTCTCATGCAAATTAAAAACTGCAGATTTTTTTAATCCATGTAATATTTTAACGTTCATCTCTGGGTTGCCAAAGACATTATTAAAGAAAGGGAATGCTTTTTAATCAAAATTATTTTTTGAATGTCTCCGCTTTCATGGGCCCATATGGAAGTCTCTTTTGGATTCTCTCAGCTCTAAAGAATACAGCACTGCTCCACTCACTAGAGTGGTTATCATCTTTCCTTCCAAGAGGACTTATGCAGGCGGATTGGATGAATCAGATTGGTATATGAGATGGCCTTCAGAGCAGCTTGCGGTTGAGCCCACAAAGGAAAAGTTAATTCTAGATTTGGTATTATGGAATGAACCGGATTTGATCAGGAAGCTTAAGGTATAAGGCCTTTTATGAGGCAGTAATCATAGTATGATAGAATTTGCCTTGCAGTTTGAGAGAGTAAAGCTAAAATTGGATATAGTGATATTGCAGTGGAGTAAAGGGAACTACTGAGGCATGAAAGAACAGCAGATCTAGGGTGTCTGGAAACGGACACAAACAGGGATAATGGTAGATCAGCAATGGCTGGAGTTTCTGAGATTAATTTAGAAGATGAAAGTTCATCCCAAGGAAGACAAAGCATTTTAAAGGGTGGATGAGGTAACTGGCTGACAAGGGAAGTCAAAGACACCATAAAAGCGAAATGGGGGCATACAATATTACAAGGATTAGAGGGAAGCTAGAGGATTGGAATTGCTTTTAAATGCCAACAGAATGCAGCTTAAAAAAGCAATAAAGAGAGGAAAAAATGAAATATGAAGGTAAGTCAGCCAATAATATAAAAGTCATATTAAGGATTAGGTTATCAGTATTTGGAGGTACATGATAAAATAGGAAATCTGCATCATTTCATTAAGAGGAAATCCTGCCTGACAAATCTGAAATTCTTTGAGGAAATGACAGGCAGGATAGGCAAAGGAGAATCAGCGGATGTTGTTTACCTGGATTTTCAGAAGGCTTTTGACAAGGTGCTGCATCAGAGGCTACTGAACAAGATAGGAGCCCATGGTATTACAGAAAAGACACTAGCATGGATGGAGGATTGCTTGGCTGGCAGAAGGCAACAAGTTGGAATAAAGGGAGCATCTTCTGGGTGGCTGCCAGTGACTACTGATGTTCCACAGGGGTCAACTTTGGCGGCACTATGTTCATGTTATATATTAATGATCTAGATGATGACTTTGTGGCCAGGTTTGCAGATGATACAAAGATAAGTGGAGAAATAGACACTGTTGAAGAAGCAGAGTGTCTGCAAAAGGGCTTTGACAAGTTGGGAGAATGGGCAAAGAAGTGGCAGATGGAATAGAGTGTCGGGAAGTGTATGGTCATACAATTGGAGGTGGAAAAGGACTTGGAAATGCCAGTGTTGGATTCCCTAAAGGTTAACTTGCAGGCTAAGTTGGTAGCCAGGAAGGAAAGTTAATTTTTAGCATTAATTTCCAAAGGACTAGAATATAAAAGCAACATTGTAATTCTGAGGCTTTATATGGCATTGATCAGACCACATTTTGAGTACTGTGAGCAGTTTGGGGCCCCATATATACAAAAAGATGTGCTGTCATTGGAGAGGGTTCAGAGGACATTCATAATAATGATCCTGGGATGAAAGGGTTAGAGATAATGAGCATTTGAGGGCTCTGGGCCTGTACTCATTGATATACTTATAGTGGAGGTTGACATGTTCTTGATTAGTAAGGACATGTCATGGTGTGCTGTACAGACGACTGAACCCAGGTGCAGAGGAGCAACAGACTCCCATGTAGAGACAGAAACAAACGTTTGTTCAATGTAATTCCTACAGAACATTGGTGGCTTGACCGAGTGATACTGCAAGACTAATCATTCTCAAAACACACACAAGGGTCCCATGATCAGTGCTAATTGGGACTCTGCTTTAAATAAGTGCCATACACTGAAAACCTGTGTCAGGCAAAATAAACACGACAAGACTAAATGGGAAGCACAAAGGGCTTAACAACTCTAGATAAGACAGCAATTATCAAATACAGGTGCACAGGCCCACAGGACACAGGACAGTACCTCCCTCCTGAAGGCCAGCACCTGATGTCCCAGGGAGTCCTGGGGAACTCAGGACAGGGCTGGTAAACTCAAAACAGACCTGATGCTCTCTAGACACGGCTGGTAAATTCAAACCAGACCTGGTACACTCGAGACAAGACTAGTAAATTCGAGACAGACCTAAATCTTGTGAGTCAGGGCTGGTAAATTTGAGTCAGATCTGATGCTCTTCAGATAGGGCTGGAAAGGCTCAGGAAAATTGCATATAACTTGGGAACATAGAATCAAACTTGGGCACATGGAAAACTTGATGACCTTGAGATTAGACTAGAGAAATTTGGAACATGGACTCAGGAACAGAAGATAGCCTCAGGACAAGCATTGAGTATGGAAAGCACTCCTGCCTCCAGCTGACCAATGCCTAAGGTGCTGTTAAACTTCCGCTGAGTATACTTACGGCAGGGTTCTCCTATCACGGTGTCACAAATGATGAAACCCAGGTGCAGAAGAAGGAATGACTCATCTGTTGAGACAGAAACAAGAACTTCTTCAGAGGGAGAAGATCGGTGGCTTGACGGAGAGTTACTCTGAGACAAATCATTCTTGAAACACACACAAGGACTCCACGGTCAGCGCTAATTGGGAGCCCACATTAAGTAATCACAGTACGCTGAAAACCCATGTCAGTCACGATAAATATGACAAGATTAAACAGAAAGCACAAGAGCTTAACAATGCTGGAGATATCGGGGGTAAGTTTCATAGGCAGAGATTGGTGAGTGCGCGGAATGGGTTGCTGGCAACAGTGGTGGAGGCGGATATGATAGGGTCTTTTAAGAGACTCCTGGACAGGTACAGTACATGGAGCTCAGAAAAATAGAGGGCTATGGGTAACCCTAGGTAATTTCTAAGGTAAGGACATGCTTAGCATAGCTTTGTGGGCTGAAGGGCCTGTATTGTGGTGTAGGTTTTCTCTGTTTCTAAGACAGCAATTAACAAATGGAGGTTCACAGGCCTATAGGGCTCATGATAGGATGTCCATAATTACAGGGACAAGACATAAATGGGGTTGAAAGGAAAATAAAACAGCCATGACTGAATGACACATTACACTTGATGGGCCAAATGGCCTGATTTTGTACCTCTGGCTTGTAAACCAATAGTCTTAGACTGTTTTTTCCAGCTCATATGAATGTGTAGTTTTTAGATTCAGCTTTACAGCAGGTAAAACAATGGACCAAATGCTTTAGGTCATGGCAGAGGTCAAGGTACTTGTAACCAAATTTGTCAATATGTTATAGGCGTACAACACTACACCACAGAAACAGGCCCTTTGGCCTATCTATTGCATAATACAGTAATCATAGGAGCAGAATTAGGTCATTTGGCCCATTGAGTCTGCTCTGCCATTCAATCATGGCTGATCCCTTTTTCCCCTCCTCAACCCCATATCCTGGCCCTCTTTCGGTAACCTTTGATGCTGTGCCTCTTCAGGAACCTATCATTCGCTACCTTAAATACATTCAATGGCCTGGCCTCCATGGCTGCCTGTGGTAACAAATTCCACGAATTTACCAACCTCTGGCTAAAGAAATTTCTCTACATTTCTATTCTAAATGGATGCCCCTCTATCCTGAGGCTCTGGGAAACATCCTTTCTACATCTACTCTGTCTAGGCTTTCAACATTCAAAAAGTTTTAATGAGATCCCCACCCACCCATCCTTGTAAATTCCAGTGAGTACAGACCCAGATCCATCAAACATTCCTCGTATGATAACCCTTTCATTCCCAGAATCATCCTTGGGAACCGCCTCTGGACCCTCTCCAATGCCAGCACATCTTTTCTAAGATGAGGAGCCCAAAACAGTTCACAATACTCAAGGTAAAACCTCACCAATGCCTTATAAAGCCTCGGACTCCTAAGTCCCTTTGAATCTCAGATTTCTGGATTTTCTCTACGTTCAGAAAATATTCTGCACTTGTATTTCTACTACCAAGATGCATTTTCCAACATTGTATTTTATTTGCTACTTTCTTGCCCTTTCTCCTAATCTGTCCAAGTTCTTCTGAAGCCTACCTCTTTCCTCAACACTACCTGCTCCTCCACCAATCTTCATATAATCTGCAAACTTGGCATAAAAGCCATCTACTCCATCATCTAAATCATTAACATAAAGCATAAAGAGAAGCAGTCCCGACACCGACCCCTGCAGAAGGCCACTAGTCATTGGCAGCCAACCGAAAAAGGATCCTTTTATTCCCACTTGCTGCCTCCTATCAATCGACCAGTGCTCTAACCATGTTAGTAACTTTCATGTCATACCATGGGCTGTTAACTTGGTAAGCAGCCTCATGTGTGGCACCTTGCCAAAGGCTTTCTGAAAGTGCAAATATACAACATCCACTCCATCCCCTTTACCTATCCTACTTGTAATCTCCTCAAAGAATTCCAACAGGTTTGTTAGGCAGGATTTTCCCTTAAGGAAACCATGCCAAACTGTGAATCTACCTGATGCCGTCAACCTGCATCAAGACCATACAGCCTACCAGACTCCTCCCATTGATGTACCTATCCAAATTTCTCTTTAATTTTGAAATCACACCCACATCCATCACTTCCATTGGCAACTCATGCTACACTCTCAACACCCTCATGTTCTCCTTAATCATTTCACCTTTCACCCTTAACCCTTGACTTCTGGTTTGAACATAAAACACAGGACCGGCCCGTCGGCTGACAGTGTTGTGCCCAACCAGCTAAAAAGCAAATTAAAAACACCCAATCACTAATTCCTCCTACCTACATTCCAGCTCCCTCACACTCCTGTGCCTATCTAATTGACTTTTAGAAGTCTCTAATGTATTTGTCTCTACCACCATACTAGTCTGTGCATTCCAGGCAACAATGACTCTCTAATTTAAAAAAAAACTTACCCCTCACATTTCCTTTGAACCAAGCCCCTCTCAGCTTCAATGCCTGCCCTCTGGTATTAGACATTTCAACCCTGCGAAAGAGATACTCCTGATGTACTCTATCTATGCCTCTCATAATCGTATAAACTTTTATCAGATCTCCCCTTAGCCTCCACCACTCGAGAGAAAACATCCCAAGTTTATCATGAGTTTTTCATAATAGCACATACCCTCTAAAGCAAGCAGCATCCTGGTAAGCCTCTTCGGCACCTTCTACAGCCTCAACATCCTTCCTATAGTGGAGCAACTAGAACTGTATGCAGTACTCCAGATGTGGCCTAATCAGTCTTATAACATTGCAACATAACCTCTTGACTTTTGAACTCAATGCCTCAACTAATAAAAGAGAGCATTCCATAAGCCACCTAAACCGACTTATCGAACTGTGTAGCCACTTCCATTCTGTCTTCTATGCACAAGCCATTTCTGAATTCAAACTGCAATTCACCATGGATCCCATGCACCTTAATCTAACGTTTTAGCCTCCCATGAGGGATTTGATCAAATACTGTGGTAAACTATATATATATATGTTGTAACTGGGTTACCTGTCTGGACACGCCTCTCTGCTGACTGCCCCTGTGGCTCCTCCCACAGACCCCTGAAAAAGGCAATTGGACCATTGCTCCTCTTCTCAGTCCAGGGTCGGACACTCAGCATGCTGGAGGTCACATTTTACTGCAAATAAAAGCCTTTCAGTATTTACTCTACTTCCAGTCTTTTGGAGTTATTGATGGTGCATCAAAAACCTTAGTAAAATCCATGTAGACAACATCCACTACCCTAACCCTCATCATTTTCTCTCATCACCTTGTCAAAAAACTAAATCAAGTTGGTAAGGTACGACCTCCCATGCACAAAGCCATGCTGGCTCTCCCTAATTAGACAATGCATTTCCAAATGCTCTTATATCCTATCCCTAAGAATTTTCTCCAGCAATTTCCCTACAGCTGATGTGAGACTCACTGGTCTATAGTTCCCAGGGTTTTCCCTTGTGTCCTCCTTAAATAGAGATACAACAGTAGCCTCTCACCAGTCCAGTCCTCTAGGATCTCACATCTGCCTAGAGTGGACACAAAGGCCCCAGCAATCTCGTCACTTGCCTCCTTGAATAACTTGGGGTAAATCCCATCAGGCCCTGGGACAAATTAGTACTCATTAGGAGGCCCAACATTTCATCCTCCGCCGCATCTGCTCTGAGGATGAGGCTTGCCGTTCCAGGACATCTCAAATGTCCTCTTTCTTTAAGGATCGTGGTTTCCCTTCTACCGTCATCAATGATGCTCTCACCCGTATCTCCTCCATTTCCCGCACTTCGGCCCTCACCCCATCCTCCCTCAACCACACCAGGGACAGAGTTCCCATTGTCCTTACCTACCACCCCTCCAGCCTCCGGATCCAGCACATTATCCTCCGCAACTTCCGCCACCTTCAACAGGACCCCACCACTAAGCACAACTTTCCCTCTCCACCCCTCTCCACTTTCCGCAGGGATCAGTCCCTCCGCGACTCCCTTATCCACACGTCCATCCTCACTGATCTCCCACCCGGCACTTATCCCTGTAAGCATAAGTGCTGCACCTGTCCCTACATCTCCTCTCTTACCTCCATTCAGGGCATCAAACAGTCCTTCCAAGTGAGACAATACTTCACTTGGGAGTCTGTTGGGGTCATCTATTGCATCTGGTGCTCCCGGTGTGGCCTCCTGTACATCGGTGAAACCCAACGCAGATTGGGGGACTGCTTCATCAAGCACATCCACTCTGTCCGCCACAACAGACAGGATCTCCCGGTAGCCACCCACTTCAACTCTGCTTCCCATTCCCATTCAGATATGTCCATTCATGGCCTCCTCTACTGCCATGATGAGGCTAAACTCAGGTTGGAGGAGCAATACCTCATATACAGTCTAGGTAGTCTCCAGCCCCTTGGTATGAACATAGAATTCTCCAACTTCCGGTAATTCCCTCCCCCTCCCTTCCTCTATCCCTATTTCACTCTACCCCCTCCCCCAGCTCCCTCATGGTTCCGCCTCCTTTTCTACCACCCATTGTTTTCAGGGCTATGACGTCAATGCTTTCCCTCCCCCACCCCTTTGTCTTTCAAATTACTGATCTTTCAACTGACGCTCCAAGCATTCTTCAAATCCTTCCCCATCTTTCATTCTTCAGTCCTGACGAAGGGTTCCGGCCGGAAACGTCGACTCATCGTTTCTGACTGATGCTGCCCGACCTGCTGAGTTCATCCAGCCTACTGAAAGTGTTGCTATTTCCTCCTCCTTGACCTTTAAACACTTGAACATATTTATACACTCAGCACTGATATCCTGGTCCTTCAAATCCTTTTCCTCGGTAAATACTAAAGCAAAGTATTCATTAAGCACCTCACTCATATTCTCTGCATAACACTGAGGAATTTAAAGTTGTTGACCCTTTCCACTTCTATTCCCCTGATGAAGACTGGCTCATAGACCTCTGGTTTCCTCCTCCTGAAGTCAGTAATCAGCTGCTGGGTCTTGCAGTGAGAGATTGTTATTGCGGCACCACTCAGCCAGATTTCAATCTCCTTCCAATATATTGATTTGATTTGGCCGTTTTAGGCAATGATGCCGCTGGTCAGGGAACCCTTGATCATGCTCTGGTAGAATGTGGAAAGAATGGGGCTGAGGGGAGCCTCATTTGCCTCAGGAAGTGGAAGCTGTAATGTATGGATGCATTTCTTTTAGAGCAATAATTTCTCCCTCACCCCAGCACTATGCATTGTGTTGTCTACGTGTGCACATTGTTCTCTCTCTCACTGCAATGTGAATACACCAGTTAAAGCCATCTCCCATGTGCGAGCTTTTATTTAATTAGTATGTTGTTGTGCACAGACACCACGGAAACACTGTTGTACTCTTGGCTAAAGAGGTGGTGTTGAGTGATCAGGTGTGACTGGCAGTAGTGAGACTTCCGGTTTCAGGTGGCACTATTGAAGCAGGTGGTTCATAAAGCAAGAAATACAACTAAATACTTTATTAATAACACTCTTTCTGTGGGAAATTGGGGTAAACACTCACCAGAAACAATGAAGAGGAGAGCGAAGGTGAGGCTGAGTCGAGGGTTGAGGTGTGTGGGTGCAATGCAAAGTCCAAGCCAGATCAAGGCATGGTCAGGGAGAAGTAGTCGGGGTAAGGTTGAGACATGGCTGAGACGGAGTCAGGGCAGGTGACAGGAGCGTGTGAATGTGACGGGGCAGGTGACAGGAGTGAGTGCAGAGGAATTCTTCATTTCTATTCATCATAATGTCATTAGTTTTAAGGTAACTATGGAGTAGGATAGGTCTAGACTATGAGTTCAGAGTCTAAATTGGAGAAAGGCCAATTTTGATGGTATTAGAAAGGATCTGGCAAGTGTGGATTAGGATTTTTTTTGGCAGAAGTGCACATGGTATGTTTAGACCATAAGACATAGGAGCAGAATTAGGCCATTCAGCCCATCGAGTCTGCTCCGCCATTCCATCGTGTGATCCCGAGTCCCACTCAACCTCACATACCTGCCTACTTGCCATTACGTTTGATACCCTGACCAATCAAGAAACTATCAACTTCCACTTTAAATATACCTACAGACTTGGCCTTCACCACAATCTGTGGTAGAACATTCCACAAATTCACTACTCTGGCTAAAAAAAAAAACTCCTTACCTCTGTTCGAAAAGGTCACCCCTCAATTTTTAGTCTGCGCCCTCTAGTTCTGGATACTCCCACCATAGGAAACCATACAATCAGCATAGATCGATCAACCCTTGCTCCCAATTTATGAGGACGGGCTCAGAACCTCCTCTGCCCCGACTTTGCATGCCCTGACTCCGTCTCAGCCATGTCTCAACCTTACCCCGACTACTTCTCCCTGACCATGCCTTGATCTGGCTTGGACTTTGCATTGCACCCACACACCTCAACCCTCGACTCAGCCTCACCTTCGCTCTCCTCTTCATTGTTTCTGGTGAGTGTTTACCCCAATTTCCCACAGAAAGAGTGTTATTAATAAAGTATTTAGTTGTATTTCTTGCTTTATGAACCACCTGCTTCAATAGTGCCACCTGAAACCGGAAGTCTCACTACTGCCAGTCACACCTGATCACTCAACACCACCTCTTTAGCCAAGAGTACAACAGTGTTTCCGTGGTGTCTGTGCACAACAACATACTAATTAAATAAAAGCTCGCACATGGGAGATGGCTTTAACTGGTGTATTCACATTGCAGTGAGAGAGAGAACAATGTGCACACGTAGACAACACAATGCATAGTGCTGGGGTGAGGGAGAAATTATTGCTCTAAAAGAAATGCATCCATACATTACAGCTTCCACTTCCTGAGGCAAATGAGGCTCCCCTCAGCCCCATTCTTTCCACATTCTACCAGAGCATGATCAAGGGTTCCCTGACCAGCGGCATCATTGCCTAAAACGGCCAAATCAAATCAATATATTGGAAGGAGATTGAAATCTGGCTGAGTGGTGCCGCAATAACAATCTCTCACTGCAAGACCCAGCAGCTGATTACTGACTTCAGGAGGAGGAAACCAGAGGTCTATGAGCCAGTCTTCATCAGGGGAATAGAAGTGGAAAGGGTCAACAACTTTAAATTCCTCAGTGTTATGCAGAGAATATGAGTGAGGTGCTTAATGAATACTTTGCTTTAGTATTTACCGAGGAAAAGGATTTGAAGGACCAGGATATCAGTGCTGAGTGTATAAATATGTTCAAGTGTTTAAAGGTCAAGGAGGAGGAAATAGCAACACTTTCAGTAGGCTGGATGAACTCAGCAGGTCGGGCAGCATCAGTCAGAAACGATGAGTCGACGTTTCCGGCCGGAACCCTTCGTCAGGACTGAAGAATGAAAGATGGGGAAGGATTTGAAGAATGCTTGGAGCGTCAGTTGAAAGATCAGTAATTTGAAAGACAAAGGGGTGGGGGAGGGAAAGCATTGACGTCATAGCCCTGAAAACAATGGGTGGTAGAAAAGGAGGCGGAACCATGAGGGAGCTGGGGGAGGGGGTAGAGTGAAATAGGGATAGAGGAAGGGAGGGGGAGGGAATTACCGGAAGTTGGAGAATTCTATGTTCATACCAAGGGGCTGGAGACTACCTAGACTGTATATGAGGTATTGCTCCTCCAACCTGAGTTTAGCCTCATCATGGCAGTAGAGGAGGCCATGAATGGACATATCTGAATGGGAATGGGAAGCAGAGTTGAAGTGGGTGGCTACCGGGAGATCCTGTCTGTTGTGGCGGACAGAGTGGATGTGCTTGATGAAGCAGTCCCCCAATCTGCGTTGGGTTTCACCGATGTACAGGAGGCCACACCGGGAGCACCAGATGCAATAGATGACCCCAACAGACTCCCAAGTGAAGTATTGTCTCACTTGGAAGGACTGTTTGATGCCCTGAATGGAGGTAAGAGAGGAGATGTAGGGACAGGTGCAGCACTTATGCTTACAGGGATAAGTGCCGGGTGGGAGATCAGTGAGGATGGACGTGTGGATAAGGGAGTCGCGGAGGGACTGATCCCTGCGGAAAGTGGAGAGGGGTGGAGAGGGAAAGTTGTGCTTAGTGGTGGGGTCCTGTTGAAGGTGGCGGAAGTTGCGGAGGATAATGTGCTGGATCCGGAGGCTGGAGGGGTGGTAGGTAAGGACAATGGGAACTCTGTCCCTGGTGTGGTTGAGGGAGGATGGGGTGAGGGCCGAAGTGCGGGAAATGGAGGAGATACGGGTGAGAGCATCATTGATGACGGTAGAAGGGAAACCACGATCCTTAAAGAAAGAGGACATTTGAGATGTCCTGGAACGGCAAGCCTCATCCTCAGAGCAGATGCGGCGGAGGATGAAATGTTGGGCCTCCTAATGAGTACTAATTTGTCCCAGGGCCTGATGGGATTTACCCCAAGTTATTCAAGGAGGCAAGTGACGAGATTGCTGGGGCCTTTGTGTCCACTCTAGGCAGATGTGAGATCCTAGAGGACTGGACTGGTGAGAGGCTACTGTTGTATCTCTATTTAAGGAGGACACAAGGGAAAACCCTGGGAACTATAGACCAGTGAGTCTCACATCAGTTGTAGGGAAATTGCTGGAGAAAATTCTTAGGGATAGGATATAAGAGCATTTGGAAACGCATTGTCTAATTAGGGAGAGCCAGCATGGCTTTGTGCATGGGAGGTCGTACCTTACCAACTTGATTTAGTTTTTTGACAAGGTGATGAGAGAAAATGATGAGGGTTAGGGTAGTGGATGTTGTCTACATGGATTTTACTAAGGTTTTTGATGCACCATCAATAACTCCAAAAGACTGGAAGTAGAGTAAATACTGAAAGGCTTTTATTTGCAGTAAAATGTGACCTCCAGCATGCTGAGTGTCCGACCCTGGACTGAGAAGAGGAGCAATGGTCCAATTGCCTTTTTCAGGGGTCTGTGGGAGGAGCCACAGGGGCAGTCAGCAGAGAGGCGTGTCCAGACAGGTAACCCAGTTACAACATATATATATATAGTTTACCACAGTATTTGATCAAATCCCTCATGGGAGGCTAAAACGTTAGATTAAGGTGCATGGGATCCATGGTGAATTGCAGTTTGAATTCAGAAATGGCTTGTGCATAGAAGACAGAATGGAAGTGGCTACACAGTTCGATAAGTCGGTTTAGGTGGCTTATGGAATGCTCTCTTTTATTAGTTGAGGCATTGAGTTCAAAAGTCAAGAGGTTATGTTGCAATGTTATAAGACTGATTAGGCCACATCTGGAGTACTGCATACAGTTCTAGTTGCTCCACTATAGGAAGGATGTTGAGGCTGTAGAAGGTGCCGAAGAGGCTTACCAGGATGCTGCTTGCTTTAGAGGGTATGTGCTATTATGAAAAACTCATGATAAACTTGGGATGTTTTCTCTCGAGTGGTGGAGGCTAAGGGGAGATCTGATAAAAGTTTATACGATTATGAGAGGCATAGATAGAGTACATCAGGAGTATCTCTTTCGCAGGGTTGAAATGTCTAATACCAGAGGGCAGGCATTGAAGCTGAGAGGGGCTTGGTTCAAAGGAAATGTGAGGGGTAAGTTTTTTTTTAAATTAGAGAGTCATTGTTGCCTGGAATGCACAGACTAGTATGGTGGTAGAGACAAATACATTAGAGACTTCTAAAAGTCAATTAGATAGGCACAGGAGTGTGAGGGAGCTGGAATGTAGGTAGGAGGAATTAGTGATTGGGTGTTTTTAATTTGCTTTTTAGCTGGTTGGGCACAACACTGTCAGCCGACGGGCCGGTCCTGTGTTTTATGTTCAAACCAGAAGTCAAGGGTTAAGGGTGAAAGGTGAAATGATTAAGGAGAACATGAGGGTGTTGAGAGTGTAGCATGAGTTGCCAATGGAAGTGATGGATGTGGGTGTGATTTCAAAATTAAAGAGAAATTTGGATAGGTACATCAATGGGAGGAGTCTGGTAGGCTGTATGGTCTTGATGCAGGTTGACGGCATCAGGTAGATTCACAGTTTGGCATGGTTTCCTTAAGGGAAAATCCTGCCTAACAAACCTGTTGGAATTCTTTGAGGAGATTACAAGTAGGATAGGTAAAGGGGATGGAGTGGATGTTGTATATTTGCACTTTCAGAAAGCCTTTGGCAAGGTGCCACACATGAGGCTGCTTACCAAGTTAACAGCCCATGGTATGACATGAAAGTTACTAACATGGTTAGAGCACTGGTCGATTGATAGGAGGCAGCAAGTGGGAATAAAAGGATCCTTTTTCGGTTGGCTGCCAATGACTAGTGGCCTTCTGCAGGGGTCGGTGTCGGGACTGCTTCTCTTTATGCTTTATGTTAATGATTTAGATGATGGAGTAGATGGCTTTTATGCCAAGTTTGCAGATTATATGAAGATTGGTGGAGGAGCAGGTAGTGTTGAGGAAAGAGGTAGGCTTCAGAAGAACTTGGACAGATTAGGAGAAAGGGCAAGAAAGTAGCAAATAAAATACAATGTTGGAAAATGCATCTTGGTAGTAGAAATACAAGTGCAGAATATTTTCTGAACGTAGAGAAAATCCAGAAATCTGAGATTCAAAGGGACTTAGGAGTCCGAGGCTTTATAAGGCATTGGTGAGGTTTTACCTTGAGTATTGTGAACTGTTTTGGGCTCCTCATCTTAGAAAAGATGTGCTGGCATTGGAGAGGGTCCAGAGGCGGTTCCCAAGGATGATTCTGGGAATGAAAGGGTTATCATACGAGGAATGTTTGATGGATCTGGGTCTGTACTCACTGGAATTTACAAGGATGGGTGGGTGGGGATCTCATTAAAACTTTTTGAATGTTGAAAGCCTAGACAGAGTAGATGTAGAAAGGATGTTTCCCAGAGCCTCAGGATAGAGGGGCATCCATTTAGAATAGAAATGTAGAGAAATTTCTTTAGCCAGAGGTTGGTAAATTCGTGGAATTTGTTACCACAGGCAGCCATGGAGGCCAGGCCATTGAATGTATTTAAGGTAGCGAATGATAGGTTCCTGAAGAGGCACAGCATCAAAGGTTACCGAAAGAGGGCCAGGATATGGGGTTGAGGAGGGGAAAAAGGGATCAGCCATGATTGAATGGCAGAGCAGACTCAATGGGCCAAATGACCTAATTCTGCTCCTATGATTACTGTATTATGCAATAGATAGGCCAAAGGGCCTGTTTCTGTGGTGTAGTGTTGTACGCCTATAACATATTGACAAATTTGGTTACAAGTACCTTGACCTCTGCCATGACCTAAAGCATTTGGTCCATTGTTTTACCTGCTGTAAAGCTGAATCTAAAAACTACACATTCATATGAGCTGGAAAAAACAGTCTAAGACTATTGGTTTACAAGCCAGAGGTACAAAATCAGGCCATTTGGCCCATCAAGTGTAATGTGTCATTCAGTCATGGCTGTTTTATTTTCCTTTCAACCCCATTTATGTCTTGTCCCTGTAATTATGGACATCCTATCATGAGCCCTATAGGCCTGTGAACCTCCATTTGTTAATTGCTGTCTTAGAAACAGAGAAAACCTACACCACAATACAGGCCCTTCAGCCCACAAAGCTATGCTAAGCATGTCCTTACCTTAGAAATTACCTAGGGTTACCCATAGCCCTCTATTTTTCTGAGCTCCATGTACTGTACCTGTCCAGGAGTCTCTTAAAAGACCCTATCATATCCGCCTCCACCACTGTTGCCAGCAACCCATTCCGCGCACTCACCAATCTCTGCCTATGAAACTTACCCCCGATATCTCCAGCATTGTTAAGCTCTTGTGCTTTCTGTTTAATCTTGTCATATTTATCGTGACTGACATGGGTTTTCAGCGTACTGTGATTACTTAATGTGGGCTCCCAATTAGCGCTGACCGTGGAGTCCTTGTGTGTGTTTCAAGAATGATTTGTCTCAGAGTAACTCTCCGTCAAGCCACCGATCTTCTCCCTCTGAAGAAGTTCTTGTTTCTGTCTCAACAGATGAGTCATTCCTTCTTCTGCACCTGGGTTTCATCATTTGTGACACCGTGATAGGAGAACCCTGCCGTAAGTATACTCAGCGGAAGTTTAACAGCACCTTAGGCATTGGTCAGCTGGAGGCAGGAGTGCTTTCCATACTCAATGCTTGTCCTGAGGCTATCTTCTGTTCCTGAGTCCATGTTCCAAATTTCTCTAGTCTAATCTCAAGGTCATCAAGTTTTCCATGTGCCCAAGTTTGATTCTATGTTCCCAAGTTATATGCAATTTTCCTGAGCCTTTCCAGCCCTATCTGAAGAGCATCAGATCTGACTCAAATTTACCAGCCCTGACTCACAAGATTTAGGTCTGTCTCGAATTTACTAGTCTTGTCTCGAGTGTACCAGGTCTGGTTTGAATTTACCAGCCGTGTCTAGAGAGCATCAGGTCTGTTTTGAGTTTACCAGCCCTGTCCTGAGTTCCCCAGGACTCCCTGGGACATCAGGTGCTGGCCTTCAGGAGGGAGGTACTGTCCTGTGTCCTGTGGGCCTGTGCACCTGTATTTGATAATTGCTGTCTTATCTAGAGTTGTTAAGCCCTTTGTGCTTCCCATTTAGTCTTGTCGTGTTTATTTTGCCTGACACAGGTTTTCAGTGTATGGCACTTATTTAAAGCAGAGTCCCAATTAGCACTGATCATGGGACCCTTGTGTGTGTTTTGAGAATGATTAGTCTTGCAGTATCACTCGGTCAAGCCACCAATGTTCTGTAGGAATTACATTGAACAAACGTTTGTTTCTGTCTCTACATGGGAGTCTGTTGCTCCTCTGCACCTGGGTTCAGTCGTCTGTACAGCACACCATGACATGTCCTTACTAATCAAGAACATGTCAACCTCCACTATAAGTATATCAATGAGTACAGGCCCAGAGCCCTCAAATGCTCATTATCTCTAACCCTTTCATCCCAGGATCATTATTATGAATGTCCTCTGAACCCTCTCCAATGACAGCACATCTTTTTGTATATATGGGGCCCCAAACTGCTCACAGTACTCAAAATGTGGTCTGATCAATGCCATATAAAGCCTCAGAATTACAATGTTGCTTTTATATTCTAGTCCTTTGGAAATTAATGCTAAAAATTAACTTTCCTTCCTGGCTACCAACTTAGCCTGCAAGTTAACCTTTAGGGAATCCAACACTGGCATTTCCAAGTCCTTTTCCACCTCCAATTGTATGACCATACACTTCCCGACACTCTATTCCATCTGCCACTTCTTTGCCCATTCTCCCAACTTGTCAAAGCCCTTTTGCAGACACTCTGCTTCTTCAACAGTGTCTATTTCTCCACTTATCTTTGTATCATCTGCAAACCTGGCCACAAAGTCATCATCTAGATCATTAATATATAACATGAACATAGTGCCGCCAAAGTTGACCCCTGTGGAACATCAGTAGTCACTGGCAGCCACCCAGAAGATGCTCCCTTTATTCCAACTTGTTGCCTTCTGCCAGCCAAGCAATCCTCCATCCATGCTAGTGTCTTTTCTGTAATACCATGGGCTCCTATCTTGTTCAGTAGCCTCTGATGCAGCACCTTGTCAAAAGCCTTCTGAAAATCCAGGTAAACAACATCCGCTGATTCTCCTTTGCCTATCCTGCCTGTCATTTCCTCAAAGAATTTCAGATTTGTCAGGCAGGATTTCCTCTTAATGAAATGATGCAGATTTCCTATTTTATCATGTACCTCCAAATACTGATAACCTAATCCTTAATATGACTTTTATATTATTGGCTGACTTACCTTCATATTTCATTTTTTCCTCTCTTTATTGCTTTTTTAAGCTGCATTCTGTTGGCATTTAAAAGCAATTCCAATCCTCTAGCTTCCCTCTAATCCTTGTAATATTGTATGCCCCCATTTCGCTTTTATGGTGTCTTTGACTTCCCTTGTCAGCCAGTTACCTCATCCACCCTTTAAAATGCTTTGTCTTCCTTGGGATGAACTTTCATCTTCTAAATTAATCTCAGAAACTCCAGCCATTGCTGATCTACCATTATCCCTGTTTGTGTCCGTTTCCAGACACCCTAGATCTGCTGTTCTTTCATGCCTCAGTAGTTCCCTTTACTCCACTGCAATATCACTATATCCAATTTTAGCTTTACTCTCTCAAACTGCAAGGCAAATTCTATCATACTATGATTACTGCCTCATAAAAGGCCTTATACCTTAAGCTTCCTGATCAAATCCGGTTCATTCCATAATACCAAATCTAGAATTAACTTTTCCTTTGTGGGCTCAACCGCAAGCTGCTCTGAAGGCCATCTCATATACCAATCTGATTCATCCAATCCGCCTGCATAAGTCCTCTTGGAAGGAAAGATGATAACCACTCTAGTGAGTGGAGCAGTGCTGTATTCTTTAGAGCTGAGAGAATCCAAAAGAGACTTCCATATGGGCCCATGAAAGCGGAGACATTCAAAAAATAATTTTGATTAAAAAGCATTCCCTTTCTTTAATAATGTCTTTGGCAACCCAGAGATGAACGTTAAAATATTACATGGATTAAAAAAATCTGCAGTTTTTAATTTGCATGAGAAAATCTAGAACTGTGACTTCAAATTGATCTAAATGATAACTTTAAGCCTTTTGTTATACTCTTAGCAAAGCTGAGAGGAAAATGTACTTTTGCACTGAGGAGTTATAGAACAGCATATGAACGTGAACCAGAGAAAGTATGCAGGTTGCAAAGATTATTCAGGCTGATTCATAACAGATTCCAGTCAGTGCCCTATGTACAGAAAGTTATTGGATATCTTCCTTGTGGAAATTTACCCTATTCCTTACTTTCTGGTACTTAAAATGTACAGCAAATTTATGCAGTGCTGTTATCACAATTCTGTAGTTTTTCCTTGCCATAACTCATTGACCAATATTTTTCTCAAGCAATTGAGCATAACACAATGGAATTATGTATCCAGTCTTTTGAACTTTTGCAAAAAACTCTGAGAAATATACTTAGATTCTGAATTTCAAAATTGTGAGGGAGTAATATGAAATTTAAAATTCAGAATACATTAGAAAGATAAAGATAATTCAACAGTACTGAAATATTTGCAAGAGTACCCTGTGGTTATTCCTTTCTCTAAGGGGGACAGTACATCACTTTGGATTCTATTAGGGGCTTGGAAAACAGCCAGAGCCAAATCACCTTTCAAAGACAAAGTCTAAGTCAGCAATTGTGATGGTGTCTTACCAGTTCCAGTGGTCCAATGTTTCTGAGATTCTTTGGGCATTAATTTTTTTTTAATAATTGTTCTAACATTGTGTGATGAAAATTTTCAGTATTCATGTGTGTGCAGTTTCTGCCTACCATCTGTGAAGATGAGTTTCGAACAGTTTACAGATCAGTATTGCTCTTTGGACAGAACTACCTCCATTATTTATGACCTCTCCATTAAATTCGAAAAGACTTGGAGGCCATTTAATCAGCACTTTCATATGATGTGATTTGACCATTTCCAAACTTATTTTAGTTCTCTGTAATGTTGGTTGAGAGGAACGGAGTCGTCGACACTAAAGTTTTCTTTTCTCTCTTTTTTTACGATGATTAATTCTGTTTAGATTAGATTTATTGGGGGGCGTTTATTATTTTTTTTCCTCTTTCAGGATTTTTTTAGATATTTTTCTTTGCTTTATATTATTCATTTGTATCCTATATGATTGGGAGTTTTATCATTTAAGTGTTATCTGGCTTTATAATCACTCATGTTAATTATAACAATGTATTCCCAATAACTTTGTACTACTACCATGTTATGTTTATATTTCTATGAAACTAATAAAAAGATTGAAAAAAAAGAACTACCAGAAATTACTATCTGATTTGTATGCAGATACAGAAGGGTATCATTGATCACACTGTAACTTCCTGCTCATAACCATGACAAACAAGAATTCCCGATTTTTGTATAAAATGAATTTATGTGTATAACCTTCAGGATCTGGGATTATAGTTTTACAGGAAATAATTTGTCTTGCAACAACTTATATACTGTGTGATTTGGGTTCCTACTGAGGCTTACAAGCTTACGAGGAATCCAAATCCAAATAATAATATTTAGTCTCGCTCACACAGTCCTTCACCTGCCCCGTCTCATTCACACACTCCTGTCATCTGCCCCGTCTCATTCACACACTCCTGTGACCTGTCCCGTCTCATTCACACACTCCTGTCACCTGCCCAGTCTCATTCACACACTCCTGTGACCTGCCCCGTCTCATTCACACACTCCTGTGACCTGCCCCGTCTCATTCACACATTCCTGTCACCTGCCCCGTCTCATTCACACACTCCTGTCACCTGTCCCGTCTCGCTCACACACTTCTGTCACCTGTCCCGTCTCATTCACACACTCCTGTCACCTGTCCCGTCTCATTCACACACTCCTGTCACCTGCCCCGTCTCATTCACACACTCTTGTCGCCTGCCCCATCTCATTCACACACTCCTGTGACCTGCCCCGTCTCATTCACACACTCCTGTCACCTGCCCCATCTGGTTCACACAGTCCTGTCACCTGCCCCGTCTCATTCACACACTCCTGTCACCTGCACCGTCTCATTCACACACTCCTGTCACCTGCCCCGTTTCATTCACACACTCCTGGCACCTGCCCCGTCTCATTCACACACTCCTGTGACCTGTCCCGTCTCATTCACACACTCCTGTCACCTGCCCCGTCTCGCTCACACACTCCTGTGACCTGCCCCGTCTCATTCACAAACTCCTGTCACCTCTCCCGTCTCATTCACACACTCCTGTCACCTCTCCCGTCTCATTCACACACTCTTGTCACCTGCCCCATCTCATTCACAAACTCCTGTCACCTGCCCCGTCTCATTCACACACTACTGTCACCTGTCCCGTCTCGTTCACACACTCCTGTCACCTGCCCCATCTCGTTCACGCAGTCCCGTCACCTGCCCCGTCTCGCTCACACACTCCTGTGACCTGCCCCGTCTCAGTCACACACTCCTGTCACCTGCCCCGTCTAATTCACACACTCCTGTCACCTGCCCCGTTTCATTCACACACTCCTGTCACCTGCCCCATCTGGTTCACACAGTCCTGTCACCTGCCCCGTCTCATTCACACACTCCTGTCACCTGCACCGTCTCATTCACACACTCCTGTCACCTGCCCCGTCTCATTCACACACTCCTGTGACCTGCCCAGTCTCATTCACACACTCCTGTCACCTGCCCCATCTCGTTCACGCAGTCCCGTCACCTGCCCCGTCTCGCTCACACACTCCTGTGACCTGCCCCGTCTCAGTCACACACTCCAGTCACCTGCCCCGTCTCATTCACACACTCCTGTCACCTGCCCCGTCTTATTCACACACGCCTGTCACCTGTCTCGTCTTATTCACACACTCTTGTCACCTGCCCCATCTCATTCACACACTCCTGTGACCTGCCCCGTCTCATTCACACACTCCTGTCACCTGCCCCGTTTCATTCACACAGTCCTGTCACCTGCCCCGTCTCATTCACACACTCCTGTCACCTGCACAGTGTCATTCACACACTCCTGTCACCTGCCCCGTCTCATTCACACACTCCTGTCACCTGCCCCGTCTCGCTCACAGGCTCCTCTCACCTGCCCCATCTCATTCACACACTGCTGTCACCTGCCCCGTCTCGCTCACAGGCTCCTCTCACCTGCCCCATCTCATTCACACACTCCTGTCACCTGCCCCGTCTCGCTCACACACTCCTGTCACCTGCCCCGTCTCATTTACTCACTCCTGTCACCTGCCCCATCTCATTCACACAGTCCTGTCACCTGCCCCGTCTCATTCACACACTCCTGTCACCTGCACAGTGTCATTCACACACTCCTGTCACCTGCCCAGTCTCATTCACACTCTCCTGTCACCTGCCCCATCTCGTTCGCGCAGTCCCGTCACCTGCCCCGTCTCGCTCACACACTCCTGTGACCTGCCCTGTTTCAGTCACACACTCCTGTCACCTGCACAGTGTCATTCACACACTCCTGTCACCTGCCCCCTCTCATTCACACACTCCTGTCACCTGCCCCGTCTCGCTCACAGGCTCCTCTCACCTGCCCCATCTCATTCACACACTCCTGTCACCTGCCCCGTCTCGCTCACACACTCCTGTCACCTGCCCCGTCTCATTTACTCACTCCTGTCACCTGCCCCATCTCATTCACACACTCCTGTCACCTGTCCCGTCTCATTCACACACTCCTGTCACTTGCCCCGTCTCGCTCACACACTCCTGTCACCTGTCCCGTCTCATTCACACACTCCTGTCACCTGCCCCGTCTCATTCACACACTCTTGTCACCTGCCCCGTCTCGCTCACACACTCCTGTGACCTGCCCCGTCTCAGTCACACACTCCTGTGACCTGCCCTGTCTCATTCACACACTCCTGTCACCTGCCCCGTTTCATTCACACACTCCTGTCACCTACCCCATCTGGTTCACACAGTCATGTCACCTGCCCCGTCTCATTCACACACTCCTGTCACCTGCACCGTCTCATTCACACACTCCTGTCACCTGCCCCGTCTCATTCACACACTCCTGTGACCTGCCCCGTCTCATTCACACACTCCTGTCACCTGCCCCGTCTCGCTCACACGCTCCTGTCACCTGCCCCGTCTCATTCACACACTCCTGTCACCTGCCCCGTCTCGCTCACACACTCCTGTCACCTGCCCCGTCTCATTCACTCACTCCTGTCACCTGCCCCATCTCATTCACACACTCCTGTCACCTGCCCCATCTCATTCACACACTCCTGTCACCTGCCCCATCTCATTCACACACTCCTGTCACCTGCCCCGTCTCGCTAACACGCTCCTGTCACCTGCCCCGTCTCATTCACACACACCTGTCACCTGCCCCATCTCATTCACACACTCCTGTGACCTGCCCAGTCTCATTCACACTCTCCTGTCACCTGCCCCATCTCGTTCGCGCAGTCCCGTCACCTGCCCCGTCTCGCTCACACACTCCTGTGACCTGCCCTGTCTCAGTCACACACTCCTGTCACCTGCCCCGTCTCATTCACACACTCCTGTCACCTGCCCCGTCTCATTCACACACTCCTGTCACCTGCCCCGTCTCGCTCACACGCTCCTGTCACCTGCCCCATCTCATTCACACACTCCTGTCACCTGCCCCGTCTCGCTCACACACTCCTGTCACCTGCCCCGTCTCATTCACACACTCCTGTCACCTGCCCCGTCTCATTCACACACTCCTGTCACCTGCCCCATCTCATTCACACACTCCTGTCACCTGCCCCGTCTCATTCACACACTCCTGTCACCTGCCCCATCTCATTCACACACTCCTGTCACCTGCCCCGTCTCATTCACACACTCCTGTCACCTGCCCCGTCTCATTCACACACTCCTGTCACCTGCCCCGTCTCATTCACACACTCCTGTCACCTGCCCCGTCTCATTCACACACTCCTGTCACCTGCCCCGTCTCATTCACACACTCCTGTCACCTGCCCCGTCTCATTCACACACTCCTGTCACCTGTCCCGTCTCATTCACACACTCTTGTCACCTGCCCCATCTCATTCACACACTCCTGTGACCTGCCCCGTCTCATTCACACACTCCTGTCACCTGCCCTCTCATTCACACACTCCTGTCACCTGCCCCGTCTCATTCACACACTCCTGTCACCTGCCCTCTTTCACACATCCTGCCTCCCTCTCATTCACACACTCCTGTCACCTGCCCCTCTCTTCACACACTCCTGTCACCTGCCCCATCTCATTCACACACTCCTGTCACCTGCCCCGTCTCATTCACACACTCCTGTCACCTGCCCCATCTCATTCACACACTCCTGTCACCTGCCCCGTCTCATTCACACACTCCTGTCACCTGCCCCGTCTCATTCACACACTCCTGTCACCTGCCCCGTCTCATTCACACACTCCTGTCACCTGCCCCATCTCATTCACACACTCCTGTCACCTGCCCCGTCTCGCTCACACGCTCCTGTCACCTGCCCCGTCTCATTCACACACTCCTGTCACCTGCCCCGTCTCGCTCACACACTCCTGTCACCTGCCCCGTCTCTTCATTCACACACTCCTGTCACCTGCCCCGTCTCGCTCACACACTCCTGTCACCTGCCCCCTTCTCATTCACACACTCCTGTCACCTGCCCCTCTCATTCACACACTCCTGTCACCTGTCCCGTCTCATTCACACACTCCTGTCACCTGCCCCGTCTCGCTCACACACTCCTGTCACCTGCCCCGTCTCATTCACACACTCCTGTCACCTGCCCCGTCTCATTCACACACTCCTGTCACCTGCCCCGTCTCATTCACACACTCCTGTCACCTGCCCCATCTCATTCACACACTCCTGTCACCTGCCCCGTCTCATTCACACACTCCTGTCACCTGCCCCGTCTCATTCACACACTCCTGTCACCTGCCCCGTCTCATTCACACACTCCTGTCACCTGCCCCGTCTCATTCACACACTCCTGTCACCTGCCCCGTCTCGCTCACACACTCCTGTCACCTGCCCCGTCTCATTCACACACTCCTGTCACCTGCCCCTCTCATTCACACACTCCTGTCACCTGCCCCGTCTCATTCACTCACTCCTGACACCTGCCCCATCTCATTCACACACTCCTGTCACCTGCCCCATCTCATTCACACACTCCTGTCACCTGCCCCATCTCATTCACACACTCCTGTCACCTGCCCCGTCTCATTCACACACTCCTGTCACCTGCCCCGTCTCATTCACACACTCCTGTCACCTGCCCCATCTCATTCACACACTCCTGTCACCTGCCCCGTCTCATTCACACACTCCTGTCACCTGCCCCATCTCGTTCGCGCACTCCTGTCACCTGCCCCGTCTCATTCACACACTCCTGTCACCTGCCCCGTCTCATTCACACACTCCTGTCACCTGCCCCGTCTCATTCACACACTCCTGTCACCTGCCCCGTCTCATTCACACACTCCTGTCACCTGCCCCGTCTCGCTCACACACTCCTGTCACCTGCCCCGTCTCATTCACACACTCCTGTCACCTGCCCCGTCTCATTCACACACTCCTGTCACCTGCCCCGTCTCATTCACACACTCCTGTCACCTGCCCCGTCTCATTCACTCACTCCTGTCACCTGCCCCATCTCATTCACACACTCCTGTCACCTGCCCCGTCTCATTCACACACTCCTGTCACCTGCCCCGTCTCATTCACACACTCCTGTCACCTGCCCCGTCTCATTCACACACTCCTGTCACCTGCCCCGTCTCAGTCACACACTCCTGTCACCTGCCCCATCTCATTCACACACTCCTGTCACCTGCCCCGTCTCGCTCACACACTCCTGTCACCTGCCCCGTCTCAGTCACACACTCCTGTCACCTGCCCCGTCTCATTCACACACTCCTGTCACCTGCCCCGTCTCATTCACACACTCCTGTCACCTGCCCCGTCTCATTCACACACTCCTGTCACCTGCCCCATCTCATTCACACACTCCTGTCACCTGCCCCGTCTCATTCACACACTCCTGTCACCTGCCCCGTCTCATTCACACACTCCTGTCACCTGCCCCGTCTCATTCACACACTCCTGTCACCTGCCCCGTCTCATTCACACACTCCTGTCACCTGCCCCGTCTCATTCACACACTCCTGTCACCTGCCCCGTCTCATTCACACACTCCTGTCACCTGCCCCATCTGGTTCACACAGTCCTGTCACCTGCCCCGTCTCATTCACACACTCCTGTCACCTGCCCCGTCTCGCTCACACACTCCTGTCACCTGCCCCGTCTCATTCACACACTCCTGTCACCTGCCCCATCTCATTCACACACTCCTGTCACCTGCCCCGTCTCATTCACACACTCCTGTCACCTGCCCCGTCTCATTCACACACTCCTGTCACCTGCCCCATCTCATTCACACACTCCTGTCACCTGCCCCGTCTCATTCACACACTCCTGTCACCTGCCCCGTCTCATTCACACACTCCTGTCACCTGCCCCGTCTCATTCACACACTCCTGTCACCTGCCCCATCTCATTCACACACTCCTGTCACCTGCCCCGTCTCGCTCACACACTCCTGTCACCTGCCCCGTCTCATTCACACACTCCTGTCACCTGCCCCGTCTCATTCACACACTCCTGTCACCTGCCCAATCTCATTCACACACTCCTGTCACCTGCCCCGTCTTTCACACACTCCTGTCACCTGCCCCGTCCATTCACACACTCCTGTCACCTGCCCCGTCTCATTCACACGCTCCTGTCACCTGCCCCATCTCATTCACACACTCCTGTCACCTGCCCCGTCTCGCTCACACACTCCTGTCACCCCTGCCCCGTCTCAGTCACACACTCCTGTCACCTGCCCCGTCTCATTCACACACTCCTGTCACCTGCCCCGTCTCATTCACACACTCCTGTCACCTGCCCCGTCTCATTCACACACTCCTGTCACCTGCCCCATCTCATTCACACACTCCTGTCACCTGCCCCGTCTCATTCACACACTCCTGTCACCTGCCCCGTCTCATTCACACACTCCTGTCACCTGCCCCGTCTCATTCACACACTCCTGTCACCTGCCCCGTCTCATTCACACACTCCTGTCACCTGCCCCGTCTCATTCACACACTCCTGTCACCTGCCCCGTCTCATTCACACACTCCTGTCACCTGCCCCATCTCATTCACACACTCCTGTCACCTGCCCCATCTCATTCACACACTCCTGTCACCTGCCCCATCTCATTCACACACTCCTGTGACCTGCCCCGTCTCATTCACACACTCCTGTCACCTGCCCCATCTGGTTCACACAGTCCTGTCACCTGCCCCGTCTCATTCACACACTCCTGTCACCTGCACCGTCTCATTCACACACTCCTGTCACCTGCCCCGTCTCATTCACACACTCCTGTCACCTGCCCCGTCTCATTCACACACTCCTGTCACCTGCCCCGTCTCGCTCACACGCTCCTGTCGCCTGCCCCATCTCATTCACACACTCCTGTCACCTGCCCCATCTCGTTCACACAGTCCTGTCACCTGCCCCATCTCATTCACACACTCCTGTGACCTGTCCCGTCTCATTCACACACTCCTGTCACCTGCCCCGTCTCGCTCACACACTCCTGTGACCTGCCCCGTCTCATTCACACACTCCTGTCACCTGCCCCGTCTCATTCACACACTCCTGTCACCTGTCCCGTCTCATTCACACACTCCTGTCACCTGCCCCGTCTCATTCACACACTCCTGTCACCTGCCCCGTCTCATTCACACACTCCTGTCACCTGCCCCGTCTCATTCACACACTCCTGTCACCTGTCCCGTCTCATTCACACACTCCTGTCACCTGCCCCATCTGGTTCACACAGTCCTGTCACCTGACCCGTCTCATTCACACACTCCTGTCACCTGCCCCGTCTCATTCACACACTCCTGTCACCTGCCCCGTCTCATTCACACACTCCTGTCACCTGCCCCGTCTCATTCACTCACTCCTGTCACCTGCCCCATCTCATTCACACACTCCTGTGACCTGTCCCATCTGATTCACACACTCCTGTCACCTGCCCCGTCTCGCTCACACAAACCTGTCACCTGTCCCGTCTCATTCACACACTCCTGTCACCTGTCGCGTCTCATTTACACACTCCTGTCACCTGTCCCGTCTCATTCACACACTCCTGTCACCTGCCCCGTCTCATTCACACACTCCTGTCACCTGCCCCATCTCATTCACACACTCCTGTCACCTGCCCCGTCTCGTTCACACACTCCTGTCACCTGCCCCATCTCGTTCACGCAGTCCCGTCACCTGCCCCGTCTCGCTCACACACTCCTGTGACCTGCCCCGTCTCAGTCACACACTCCTGTCACCTGCCCCGTCTCATTCACACACTCCTGTCACCTGCCCCGTCTTATTCACACACTCCTGTCACCTGTCCCGTCTCATTCACACACTCCTGTGACCTGCCCCGTCTCATTCACACACTCCTGTCACCTGCCCCGTTTCATTCACACACTCCTGTCACCTGCCCCATCTGGTTCACACAGTCCTGTCACCTGCCCCGTCTCATTCACACACTCCTGTCACCTGCCCCGTCTCATTCACACACTCCTGTCACCTGCCCCGTCTCATTCACACACTCCTGTGACCTGCCCCGTCTCATTCACACACTCCTGTCACCTGCCCCGTCTCGCTCACACGCTCCTGTCACCTGCCCCATCTCATTCACACACTCCTGTCACCTGCCCCGTCTCGCTCACACACTCCTGTCACCTGCCCCGTCTCATTCACACACTCCTGTCACCTGCCCCATCTCATTCACACACTCCTGTCACCTGCCCCATCTCATTCACACACTCCTGTCACCTGCCCCATCTCATTCACACACTCCTGTCACCTGCCCCATCTGGTTCACACAGTCCTGTCACCTGCCCCGTCTCATTCACACACTCCTGTCACCTGCACCGTCTCATTCACACACTCCTGTCACCTGCCCCGTTTCATTCACACACTCCTGTCACCTGCCCCGTCTCATTCACACACTCCTGTCACCTGCCCCGTCTCGCTCACACGCTCCTGTCACCTGCCCCATCTCATTCACACACTCCTGTCACCTGCCCCATCTCGTTCACACAGTCCTGTCACCTGCCCCGTCTCATTCACACACTCCTGTGACCTGCCCCGTCTCATTCACACACTCCTGTCACCTGCCCCATCTGGTTCACACAGTCCTGTCACCTGCCCCGTCTCATTCACACACTCCTGTCACCTGCACCGTCTCATTCACACACTCCTGTCACCTGCCCCGTTTCATTCACACACTCCTGTCACCTGCCCCGTCTCATTCACACACTCCTGTCACCTGCCCCGTCTCGCTCACACGCTCCTGTCGCCTACCCCATCTCATTCACACACTCCTGTCACCTGCCCCATCTCGTTCACACAGTCCTGTCACCTGCCCCATCTCATTCACACACTCCTGTGACCTGTCCCGTCTCATTCACACACTCCTGTCACCTGCCCCGTCTCGCTCACAGACTCCTGTGACCTGCCCCGTCTCATTCACACACTCCTGTCAACTGCCCCGTCTCATTCACACACTCCTGTCACCTGTCCCGTCTCATTCACACACTCCTGTCACCTGTCCCGTCTCATTCACACACTCCTGTCACCTGTCCCGTCTCATTTACACACTCCTGTCACCTGTCCTGTCTCATTCACACACTCCTGTCACCTGTCCCGTCTCATTCACACACTCCTGTCACTTGCCCCATCTGGTTCACACAGTCCTGTCACCTGAACCGTCTCATTCACACACTCCTGTCACCTGTCCCGTCTCATTCACACACTCCTGTCACCTGTCCCGTCTCATTCACACACTCCTGTCACCTGCCTCGTCTCATTCACTCACTCCTGTCACCTGCCCCATCTCATTCACACACTCCTGTGACCTGTCCCATCTGATTCACACACTCCTGTCACCTGCCCCGTCTCGCTCACACAAACCTGTCACCTGTCCCGTCTCATTCACACACTCCTGTCACCTGTCGCGTCTCATTCACACACTCCTGTCACCTGTCCCGTCTCATTCACACACTCCTGTCACCTGTCCCGTCTCATTCACACACTCCTGTCACCTGCCCCATCTCATTCACACACTCCTGTCACCTGCCCCGTCTCGTTCACACACTCCTGTCACCTGCCCCGTCTCGTTCACGCATTCCCGTCACCTGCCCCGTCTCGCTCACACACTCCTGTGACCTGCCCCGTCTCAGTCACACACTCCTGTCACCTGCCCCGTCTCATTCACACACTCCTGTCACCTGCCCCGTCTCATTCACACTCTCCTGTCACCTGTCCCGTCTCATTCACACACTCCTGTGACCTGCCCCGTCTCATTCACACACTCTTGTCACCTGCCCCGTTTCATTCACACACTCCTGTCACCTGCCCCATCTGGTTCACACAGTCCTGTCACCTGCCCCGTCTCATTCACACACTCCTGTCACCTGCACCGTCTCATTCACACACTCCTGTCACCTGCCCCTTCTCATTCACACACTCCTGTGACCTGCCCCGTCTCATTCACACACTCCTGTCACCTGCCCCGTCTCGCTCACACACTCCTGTCACCTACCCCATCTCAATCACACACTCCTGTCACCTGCCCCGTCTCGCTCACACACTCCTGTCACCTGCCCCGTCTCATTCACACACTCCTGTCACCTGCCCCATCTCATTCACACACTCCTGTCACCTGCCCCATCTCATTCACACACTCCTGTCACCTGGCCCGTCTCGCTCACACGCTCCTGTCACCTGTCCCGTCTCATTCACACTCTCCTGACACCTGCCCCGTCTCATTCACACACTCCTGTCACCTGCCCCGTCTCATTCACACACTCCTGTCACCTGCCCCGTCTCATTCACACACTCCTGTCACCTGCCCCATCTCGTTCACACAGTCCTGTCACCTGCCCCATCTCATTCACACACTCCTGTGACCTGTCCCGTCTCATTCACACACTCCTGTCACCTGCCCCGTCTCGCTCACAGACTCCTGTGACCTGCCCCGTCTCATTCACACACTCCTATCAACTGCCCCGTCTCATTCACACACTCCTGTCACCTGTCCCGTCTCATTCACACACTCCTGTCACCTGTCCCGTCTCATTCACACACTCCTGTCACCTGCCCCGTCTCATTCACTCACTCCTGTCACCTGCCCCATCTCATTCACACACTCCTGTGACCTGTCCCATGTCATTCACACACTCCTGTCACCTGCCCCGTCTCGCTCACACAATCCTGTCACCTGTCCCGTCTCATTCACACACTCCTGTCACCTGTCCCGTCTCATTTACACACTCCTGTCACCTGTCCTGTCTCATTCACACACTCCTGTCACCTGTCCCGTCTCATTCACACACTCCTGTCACTTGCCCCATCTGGTTCACACAGTCCTGTCACCTGATCCGTCTCATTCACACACTCGTGTGACCTGTCCCGTCTCATTCACACACTCCTGTCACCTGCCCCGTCTCGCTCACAGACTCCTGTGACCTGCCACGTCTCATTCACACACTCCTGTCACCTGTCCCGTCTCATTCACACACTCCTGTCACCTGTCCCGTCTCATTCACACACTCCTGTCACCTGCCTCGTCTCATTCACTCACTCCTGTCACCTGCCCCATCTCATTCACACACTCCTGTGACCTGTCCCATCTGATTCACACACTCCTGTCACCTGCCCCGTCTCGCTCACACAAACCTGTCACCTGTCCCGTCTCATTCACACACTCCTGTCACCTGTCGCGTCTCATTTACACACTCCTGTCACCTGTCCCGTCTCATTCACACACTCCTGTCACCTGTCCCGTCTCATTCACACACTCTTGTAACCTGCCCCATCTCATTCACACACTCCTGTCACCTGCCCCGTCTCGTTCACACACTCCTGTCACCTGCCCCATCTCGTTCACGCATTCCCGTCACCTGCCCCGTCTCGCTCACACACTCCTGTGACCTGCCCCGTCTCAGTCACACACTACTGTCACCTGCCCCGTCTCATTCACACACTCCTGTCACCTGCCCCGTCTTATTCACACTCTCCTGTCACCTGTCCCGTCTCATTCACACACTCCTGTGACCTGCCCCGTCTCATTCACACACTCTTGTCACCTGCCCCGTTTCATTCACACACTCCTGTCACCTGCCCCATCTGGTTCACACAGTCCTGTCACCTGCCCCGTCTCATTCACACACTCCTGTCACCTGCACCGTCTCATTCACACACTCCTCTCACCTGCCCCTTCTCATTCACACACTCCTGTGACCTGCCCCGTCTCATTCACACACTCCTGTCACCTGCCCCGTCTCGCTCACACACTCCTGTCACCTACCCCATCTCAATCACACACTCCTGTCACCTGCCCCGTCTCGCTCACACACTCCTGTCACATGCCCCGTCTCATTCACACACTCCTTTCACCTGCCCCATCTCATTCACACACTCCTGTCACCTGCCCCATCTCATTCACACACTCCTGTCACCTGGCCCGTCTCGCTCACACGCTCCTGTCACCTGTCCCGTCTCATTCACACTCTCCTGACACCTGCCCCGTCTCATTCACACACTCCTGTCACCTGTCCCGTCTCATTCACACACTCCTGTCACCTGCCCCGTCTCATTCACACACTCCTGTCACCTGCCCCATCTCGTTCACACAGTCCTGTCACCTGCCCCATCTCATTCACACACTCCTGTCACCTGCCCCGTCTCATTCACACACTCCTGTCACCTGCCCCGTCTCGCTCACACACTCCTGTCACCTGCCCCGTCTCATTCGCTCACTCCTATCACCTGCCCCATCTCATTCACACACTCCTGTCACCTGCCCCATCTCATTCACACACTCCTGTCACCTGGCCCCATCTCGTTCACGCAGTCCCGTCACCTGCCCCGTCTCAGTCACACACTCCTGTCACCTGCTCCGTCTCATTCACACACTCATGTCACCTGCCCCGTCTTATTCACACACTCCTGTCACCTGTCCCGGCTTATTCACACACTCTTGTCACCTGCCCCCTCTCATTCACACACTCCTGTGACCTGCCCCGTCTCATTCACACACTCCTGTCACCTGCCCCGTTTCATTCACACACTCCTGTCACCTGCCCCATCTGGTTCACACAGTCCTGTCACCTGCCCCGTCTCGCTAACACGCTCCTGTCACCTGCCCCGTCTCATTCAGACGCTCCTGTCACCTGCCCCATCTCATTTACACACTCCTGTGACCTGCCCCGTCTCATTCACACACTCCTGTCACCTGCCCCTTCTCGCTCACACACTCCTGTCACCTGCCCCGTCTCATTCGCTCACTCCTGTCACATCCCCATCTCATTCACACACTCCTGTCACCTGTCCCGTCTCATTCACACACTCCTGTGACCTGCCCAGTCTCATTCTCACAGTCCTGTCACCTGCCCCGTCTCATTCACACACTCCTGTCACCTGCCCCGTCTCATTCACACACTCCTGTCACCTGCCCCGTCTCATTCACACACTCCTGTCACCTGTCCCGTCTCGCTCACACACTCCTGTCACCTGCCCCATCTCATTCACACACTCCTGTCACCTGTCCCGTCTCATTCACACACTCCTGTCACCTGCCCCGTCTCATTCACACACTCCTGTCACATGTCTCGTCTCATTCACACACTCTTTTCACCTGCCCCATCTCATTCACACACTCCTGTGACCTGCCCCGTCTCATTCACACACTCCTGTCACCTGCCCCATCTGGTTCACACAGTCCTGTCACCTGCCCCGTCTCATTCACACACTCCTGTCACCTGCACCGTCTCATTCACACACTCCTGTCACCTGTCCCGTCTCATTTCCACACTCCTGTCACCTGTCCCGTCTCATTCACACACTCCTGTCACCTGCCCCGTCTCATTCACTCACTCCTGTCACCTGCCCCATCTCATTCATACACTCCTGTGACCTGTCCCGTCTCATTCACACACTCCTGTCACCTGCCCCGTCTCGCTCACACACTCCTGTCACCTGCCCCGTCTCATTCACTCACTCCTGTCACCTGCCCCATCTCATTCACACACTCCTGTCACCTGCCCCATCTCATTCACACACTCCTGTCACCTGCCCCGTCTCATTCACACACTCCTGTGACCTGCCCCGTCTCAATCACACACTCCTGTCACCTGCCCCGTCTCATTCGCTCACTCCTGTCACATCCCCCGTCTCATTCGCTCACGCCTGTCACCTGTCCCGTCTCATTCACACACTCCTGTGACCTGTCCCGTCTCATTCACACACTCCTGTGACCTGCCCCGTCTCATTCACACACTCCTGTCACCTGCCCCGTCTCATTCACACACTCCTGTCACCTGCCCCGTCTCATTCACACACTCCTGTCACCTGTCCCATCTCGCTCACACACTCCTGTCACCTGTCCCGTCTCATTCACACACTCCTGTCACCTGCCCCGTCTCATTCACACACTCCTGTCACCTGCCCCATCTGGTTCACACAGTCCTGTCACCTGCCCCGTCTCATTCACACACTCCTGTCACCTGCACCGTCTCATTCACACACTCCTGTCACCTGCCCCGTTTCATTCACACACTCCTGTCACCTGCCCCGTCTCATTCACTCACTCCTGTCACGTGCCCCGTCTCGCTCACACACTCCTGTCGCCTGTCCCATCTCTTTCACACACTCCTGTCACCTGCCCCATCTCGTTCACACAGTCCTGTCACCTGCCCCATCTCATTCACACACTCCTGTGACCTGACCCGTCTCATTCACACACTCCTGTCACCTGTCCCGTCTCATTCACACACTCCTGTCACCTGCCCCTTCTCGCTCACACAATCCTGTCACCTGTCCCGTCTCATTCACACACTCCTGTCACCTGTCCCGTCTCATTTACACACTCCTGTCACCTGTCCCGTCTCATTCACACACTCCTGTCACCTGTCCCGTCTCATTCACACACTCCTGTCACCTGTCCCGTCTCATTCACACACTCTTGTCACCTGCCCCGTCTCATTCACACACTCCTGTCACCTGCCCCGTCTCATTCACACACTCCTGTCACCTGCCCCATCTCGTTCACGCAGTCCCGTCACCTGCCCTGTCTCGCTCACACACTCCTGTGACCTGCCCCGTCTCAGTCACACCCTCCTGTCACCTGCCCCGTCTCATTCACACACTCCTGTCACCTGCCCCGTCTCATTCACACTCTCCTGTCACCTGTCCCGTCTCATTCACACACTCTTGTCACCTGCCCCATCTCATTCACACACTCCTGTGACCTGCCCCGTCTCATTCACACACTGCTGTCACCTGCCCCATTTCATTCACACACTCCTGTCACCTGCCCCATCTGGTTCACACAGTCCTGTCACCTGCCCCGTCACATTCACACACTCCTGTCACCTGCACCGTCTCATTCACACTCTCCTGTCACCTACCCCGTCTCATTCACACACTCCTGTCACCTGCCCCGTCTCGCTCACACACTCGTGTCACCTGCCCCGTCTAATTCACACACTCCTGTCACCTGCCCCATCTGGTTCACACAGTCCTGTCACCTGCCCCGTCTCATTCACACACTCCTGTCACCTGCCCCATCTCATTCACACACTCCTGTGACCTGCCCCGTCTTGCTCACACACTCCTGTCACCTGCCCCGTCTCATTCGCTCACTCCTGTTACCTGCCCCATCTCATTCACACACTCCTGTCACCTGCCCCATCTCATTCACACACTCCTGTCACCTGGCCCCATCTCGTTCACACAGTCCCGTCACCTGCCCCGTCTCGCACACACACTCCTGTGACCTGCCCTGTCTCAGTCACACACTCCTGTCACCTGCCCCGTCGCATTCACACACTCATGTGACCTGCCCCGTCTCATTCACACACTCCTGTCACCTGCCCCGTTTCATTCACACACTCCTGTCACCTGCCCCATCTGGTTCACACAGTCCTGTCACCTGCCCCGTCTCATTCACACACTCATGTCACCTGCACCGTCTCATTCACACACTCCTGTGACCTGCCCCGTCTCATTCACACAGTCCTGTCACCTGCCCCATCTTATTCACACACTCCTGTGACCTGCCTCGTCTCATTCACACACTCCTGTCACCTGCCCCGTCTTGCTCACACACTCCTGTCACCTGCCCCGTCTCATTCGCTCACTCCTGTCACCTGCCCCATCTCATTCACACACTCCTGTCACCTGCCCCATCTCATTCACACACTCCTGTCACCTGGACCCATCTCGTTCACGCAGTCCCGTCACCTGCCCCGTCTCGCTCACACACTCCTGTGACCTGCCCTGTCTCAGTCACACACTCATGTCACCTGCCCCGTCTCGCTCACACGCTCCTGTCACCTGCCCCATCTCATTCACACACTCCTGTCACCTGCCCCGTCTCGCTCACACACTCCTGTCACCTGCCCCGTCTCATTCACTCACTCCTGTCACCTGCCCCATCTCATTCACACACTCCTGTCACCTGCCCCATCTCATTCACACACTCCTGTCACCTGCCCCGTCTCGCTAACACGCTCCTCTCACCTGCCCCGTCTCATTCACACACTCCTGTCACCTGCCCCGTCTCATTCACACACTCCTGTCACCTGCCCCGTCTCATTCACACACTCCTGTCACCTGTCCCGTCTCGCTCACACACTCCTGTCACCTGCCCCATCTCATTCACACACTCCTGTCACCTGTCCCGTCTCATTCACACACTCCTGTGACCTGCCCCGTCTCATTCACACACTCCTGTCACCTGCCCCATCTGGTTCACACAGTCCTGTCACCTGCCCCGTCTCATTCACACACTCCTGTCACCTGCACCGTCTCATTCACACACTCCTGTCACCTGCCCCGTTTCATTCACACACTCCTGTCACCTGCCCCGTCTCATTCACACACTCCTGTCACCTGCCCCGTCTCGCTCACACGCTCCTGTCGCCTGCCCCATCTCATTCACACACTCCTGTCACCTGCCCCATCTCGTTCACACAGTCCTGTCACCTGCCCCATCTCATTCACACACTCCTGTGACCTGCCCCGTCTCATTCACACACTCCTGTCACCTGCCCCATCTGGTTCACACAGTCCTGTCACCTGCCCCGTCTCATTCACACACTCCTGTCACCTGCACCGTCTCATTCACACACTCCTGTCACCTGCCCCGTTTCATTCACACACTCCTGTCACCTGCCCCGTCTCATTCACACACTCCTGTCACCTGCCCCGTCTCGCTCACACGCTCCTGTCGCCTGCCCCATCTCATTCACACACTCCTGTCACCTGCCCCATCTCGTTCACACAGTCCTGTCACCTGCCCCATCTCATTCACACACTCCTGTGACCTGTTCCGTGTCATTCACACACTCCTGTCACCTGCCCCGTCTCGCTCACACAATCCTGTCACCTGTCCCGTCTCATTCACACACTCCTGTCACCTGTCCCGTCTCATTTACACACTCCTGTCACCTGTCCCGTTTCATTCACACACTCCTGTCACCTGTCCCGTCTCATTCACACACTCCTGTCACTTGCCCCATCTGGTTCACACAGTCCTGTCACCTGACCCGTCTCATTCACACACTCGTGTGACCTGTCCCGTCTCATTCACACACTCCTGTCACCTGCCCCGTCTCGCTCACAGACTCCTGTGACCTGCCACGTCTCATTCACACACTCCTGTCACCTGTCCCGTCTCATTCACACACTCCTGTCACCTGTCCCGTCTCATTCACACACTCCTGTCACCTGCCTCGTCTCATTCACTCACTCCTGTCACCTGCCCCATCTCATTCACACACTCCTGTGACCTGTCCCATCTGATTCACACACTCCTGTCACCTGCCCCGTCTCGCTCACACAATCCTGTCACCTGTCCCGTCTCATTCACACACTCCTGTCACCTGTCCCGTCTCATTTACACACTCCTGTCACCTGTCCCGTCTCATTCACACACTCCTGTCACCTGTCCCGTCTCATTCACACACTCTTGTAACCTGCCCCATCTCATTCACACACTCCTGTCACCTGCCCCGTCTCGTTCACACACTCCTGTCACCTGCCCCATCTCGTTCACGCATTCCCGTCACCTGCCCCGTCTCGCTCACACACTCCTGTGACCTGCCCCGTCTCAGTCACACACTACTGTCACCTGCCCCGTCTCATTCACACACTCCTGTCACCTGCCCCGTCTTATTCACACTCTCCTGTCACCTGTCCCGTCTCATTCACACACTCCTGTGACCTGCCCCGTCTCATTCACACACTCTTGTCACCTGCCCCGTTTCATTCACACACTCCTGTCACCTGCCCCATCTGGTTCACACAGTCCTGTCACCTGCCCCGTCTCATTCACACACTCCTGTCACCTGCACCGTGTCATTCACACACTCCTCTCACCTTCCCCGTCTCATTCACACACTCCTGTGACCTGCCCCGTCTCATTCACACACTCCTGTCACCTGCCCCGTCTCGCTCACACACTCCTGTCACCTACCCCATCTCATTCACACACTCCTGTCACCTGCCCCGTCTCGCTCACACACTCCTGTCACCTGCCCCGTCTCATTCACACACTCCTGTCACCTGCCCCATCTCATTCACACACTCCTGTCACCTGCCCCATCTCATTCACACACTCCTGTCACCTGGCCCGTCTCGCTCACACGCTCCTGTCACCTGTCCCGTCTCATTCACACTCTCCTGACACCTGCCCCGTCTCATTCACACACTCCTGTCACCTGTCCCGTCTCATTCACACACTCCTGTCACCTGCCCCGTCTCATTCACATACTCCTGTCACCTGCCCCATCTCGTTCACACAGTCCTGTCACCTGCCCCATCTCATCACACACTCCTGTCACCTGCCCCGTCTCATTCACACACTCCTGTCACCTGCCCCGCTTGCTCACACACTCCTGTCACCTGCCCCGTCTCATTCGCTCACTCCTATCACCTGCCCCATCTCATTCACACACTCCTGTCACCTGCCCCATCTCATTCACACACTCCTGTCACCTGGCCCCATCTCGGTCACGCAGTCCCGTCACCTGCCCCGTCTCAGTCACACACTCCTGTCACCTGCTCCGTCTCATTCACACACTCATGTCACCTGCCCCGTCTTATTCACACACTCCTGTCACCTGTCCCGGCTTATTCACACACTCTTGTCACCTGCCCCCTCTCATTCACACACTCCTGTGACCTGCCCCGTCTCATTCACACACTCCTGTCACCTGCCCCGTTTCATTCACACACTCCTGTCACCTGCCCCATCTGGTTCACACAGTCCTGTCACCTGCCCCGTCTCGCTAACACGCTCCTGTCACCTGCCCCGTCTCATTCAGACGCTCCTGTCACCTGCCCCATCTCATTTACACACTCCTGTGACCTGCCCCGTCTCATTCACACACTACTGTCACCTGCCCCGTCTCGCTCACACACTCCTGTCACCTGCCCCGTCTCATTCGCTCACTCCTGTCACATCCCCATCTCATTCACACACTCCTGTCACCTGTCCCGTCTCATTCACACACTCCTGTGACCTGCCCAGTCTCATTCACACAGTCCTGTCACCTGCCCCGTCTCATTCACACACTCCTGTCACCTGCCCCGTCTCATTCACACACTCCTGTCACCTGCCCCGTCTCATTCACACACTCCTGTCACCTGTCCCGTCTCGCTCACACACTCCTGTCACCTGCCCCGTCTCATTCACACACTCCTGTCACCTGCACCGTCTCATTCACACACTCCTCTCACCTTCCCCGTCTCATTCACACACTCCTGTGACCTGCCCCGTCTCATTCACACACTCCTGTCACCTGCCCCGTCTCGCTCACACACTCCTGTCACCTACCCCATCTCATTCACACACTCCTGTCACCTGCCCCGTCTCGCTCACACACTCCTGTCACCTGCCCCGTCTCATTCACACACTCCTGTCACCTGCCCCATCTCATTCACACACTCCTGTCACCTGCCCCATCTCATTCACACACTCCTGCCACCTGGCCCGTCTCGCTCACACGCTCCTGTCACCTGTCCCGTCTCATTCACACTCTCCTGACACCTGCCCCGTCTCATTCACACACTCCTGTCACCTGTCCCGTCTCATTCACACACTCCTGTCACCTGCCCCGTCTCATTCACATACTCCTGTCACCTGCCCCATCTCGTTCACACAGTCCTGTCACCTGCCCCATCTCATCACACACTCCTGTCACCTGCCCCGTCTCATTCACACACTCCTGTCACCTGCCCCGCTTGCTCACACACTCCTGTCACCTGCCCCGTCTCATTCGCTCACTCCTATCACCTGCCCCATCTCATTCACACACTCCTGTCACCTGCCCCATCTCATTCACACACTCCTGTCACCTGGCCCCATCTCGGTCACGCAGTCCCGTCACCTGCCCCGTCTCAGTCACACACTCCTGTCACCTGCTCCGTCTCATTCACACACTCATGTCACCTGCCCCGTCTTATTCACACACTCCTGTCACCTGTCCCGGCTTATTCACACACTCTTGTCACCTGCCCCCTCTCATTCACACACTCCTGTGACCTGCCCCGTCTCATTCACACACTCCTGTCACCTGCCCCGTTTCATTCACACACTCCTGTCACCTGCCCCATCTGGTTCACACAGTCCTGTCACCTGCCCCGTCTCGCTAACACGCTCCTGTCACCTGCCCCGTCTCATTCAGACGCTACTGTCACCTGCCCCATCTCATTTACACACTCCTGTGACCTGCCCCGTCTCATTCACACACTACTGTCACCTGCCCCGTCTCGCTCACACACTCCTGTCACCTGCCCCGTCTCATTCGCTCACTCCTGTCACATCCCCATCTCATTCACACACTCCTGTCACCTGTCCCGTCTCATTCACACACTCCTGTGACCTGCCCAGTCTCATTCACACAGTCCTGTCACCTGCCCCGTCTCATTCACACACTCCTGTCACCTGTCCCGTCTCGCTCACACACTCCTGTCACCTGCCCCGTCTCATTCACACACTCCTGTCACCTGTCCCGTCTCATTCACACACTCCTGTCACCTGCCCCGTCTCATTCACACACTCCTGTCACATGTCTCGTCTCATTCACACACTCTTTTCACCTGCCCCATCTCATTCACACACTCCTGTGACCTGCCCCGTCTCATTCACACACTCCTGTCACCTGCCCCATCTGGTTCACACAGTCCTGTCACCTGCACCGTCTCATTCACACACTCCTGTCACCTGTCCCGTCTCATTTCCACACTCCTGTCACCTGTCCCGTCTCATTCACACACTCCTGTCACCTGCCCCGTCTCATTCACTCACTCCTGTCACCTGCCCCATCTCATTCATACACTCCTGTGACCTGTCCCGTCTCATTCACACACTCCTGTCACCTGCCCCGTCTCGCTCACACAATCCTGTCACCTGTCCCGTCTCATTCACACACTCCTGTCACCTGTCCCGTCTCATTTACACACTCCTGTCACCTGTCCCGTCTCATTCACACACTCCTGTCACCTGTCCCGTCTCATTCACACACTCTTGTCACCTGCCCCATCTCATTCACACACTCCTGTCACCTGCCCCGTCTCATTCACACACTCCTGTCACCTGCCCCATCTCGTTCACGCAGTCCCGTCACCTGCCCCGTCTCGCTCACACACTCCTGTTACCTGCCCCGTCTCAGTCACACACTCCTGTCACCAGCCCCGTCTTGCTCACACACTCCTGTCACCTGCCCCGTCTCATTCGCTCACTCCTGTCACCTGCCACATCTCATTCACACACTCCTGTCACCTGCCCCATCTCATTCACACACTCCTGTCACCTGGCCCCATCTCGTTCACGCAGTCCCGTCACCTGCCCCGTCTCGCTCACACACTCCTGTGACCTGCCCTGTCTCAGTCACACACTCCTGTCACCTGCCCCGTCTCGCTCACACGCTCCTGTCACCTGCCCCATCTCATTCACACACTCCTGTCACCTGCCCTGTCTCGCTCACACACTCCTGTCACCTGCCCCGTCTCATTCACTCACTCCTGTCACCTGCCCCATCTCATTCACACACTCCTGTCACCTGCCCCGTCTCATTCACACACTCCTGTCACCTGGACCCATCTCGTTCACGCAGTCCCGTCACCTGCCCCGTCTCGCTCACACACTCCTGTGACCTGCCCTGTCTCAGTCACACACTCCTGTCACCTGCCCCGTCTCGCTCACACGCTCCTGTCACCTGCCCCATCTCATTCACACACTCCTGTCACCTGCCCCGTCTCGCTCACACACTCCTGTCACCTGCCCCGTCTCATTCACTCACTCCTGTCACCTGCCCCATCTCATTCACACACTCCTGTCACCTGCCCCATCTCATTCACACACTCCTGTCACCTGCCCCGTCTCATTCACACACTCCTGTGACCTGCCCCGTCTCAATCACACACTCCTGTCACCTGCCCCGTCTCATTCGCTCACTCCTGTCACATCCCCCGTCTCATTCGCTCACTCCTGTCACCTGTCCCGTCTCATTCACACACTCCTGTGACCTGTCCCGTCTCATTCACACACTCCTGTCACCTGCCCCGTCTCATTCACACACTCCTGTCACCTGCCCCGTCTCATTCACACACTCCTGTCACCTGCCCCATCTCATTCACACACTCCTGTGACCTGACCCGTCTCATTCACACACTCCTGTCACCTGTCCCGTCTCATTCACACACTCCTGTCACCTGCCCCTTCTCGCTCACACAATCCTGTCACCTGTCCCGTCTCATTCACACACTCCTGTCACCTGTCCCGTCTCATTTACACACTCCTGTCACCTGTCCCGTCTCATTTACACACTCCTGTCATCTGTCCCGTCTCATTCACACACTCCTGTCACCTGTCCCGTCTCATTCACACACTCTTGTCACCTGCCCCGTCTCATTCACACACTCCTGTCACCTGCCCCGTCTCATTCACACACTCCTGTCACCTGCCCCATCTCGTTCACGCAGTCCCGTCACCTGCCCCGTCTCGCTCACACACTCCTGTGACCTGCCCCGTCTCAGTCACACCCTCCTGTCACCTGCCCCGTCTCATTCACACACTCCTGTCACCTGCCCCGTCTCATTCACACTCTCCTGTCACCTGTCCCGTCTCATTCACACACTCTTGTCACCTGCCCCATCTCATTCACACACTCCTGTGACCTGCCCCGTCTCATTCACACACTGCTGTCACCTGCCCCATTTCATTCACACACTCCTGTCACCTGCCCCATCTGGTTCACACAGTCCTGTCACCTGCCCCGTCTCATTCACACACTCCTGTCACCTGCACCGTCTCATTCACACTCTCCTGTCACCTACCCCGTCTCATTCACACACTCCTGTGACCTGCACCGTCTCATTCACACACTCCTGTCACCTGCCCCGTCTCGCTCACACGCTCCTGTCACCTACCCTATCTCATTCACACACTCCTGTCACCTGCCCCGTCTCGCTCACACACTCGTGTCACCTGCCCCGTCTAATTCACACACTCCTGTCACCTGCCCCATCTGGTTCACACAGTCCTGTCACCTGCCCCGTCTCATTCACACACTCCTGTCACCTGCCCCATCTCATTCACACACTCCTGTGACCTGCCCCGTCTCATTCACACACTCCTGTCACCTGCCCCGTCTTGCTCACACACTCCTGTCACCTGCCCCGTCTCATTCGCTCACTCCTGTTACCTGCCCCATCTCATTCACACACTCCTGTCACCTGCCCCATCTCATTCACACACTCCTGTCACCTTGCCCCATCTCGTTCACGCAGTCCCGTCACCTGCCCCGTCTCGCACACACACTCCTGTGACCTGCCCTGTCTCAGTCACACACTCCTGTCACCTGCCCAGTCTCATTCACACACTCATGTGACCTCCCCGTCTCATTCACAGACTCCTGTCACCTGCCCCGTTTCATTCACACACTCCTGTCACCTGCCCCATCTGGTTCACACAGTCCTGTCACCTGCCCCGTCTCATTCACACACTCATGTCACCAGCACCGTCTCATTCACACACTCCTGTGACCTGCCCCGTCTCGTTCACACAGTCCTGTCACCTGCCCCATCTTATTCACACACTCCTGTGACCTGCCTCGTCTCATTCACACACTCCTGTCACCTGCCCCGTCTTGCTCACACACTCCTGTCACCTGCCCCGTCTCATTCGCTCACTCCTGTCACCTGCCCCATCTCATTCACACACTCCTGTTACCTGCCCCATCTCATTCACACACTCCTGTCACCTGGACACATCTCGTTCACGCAGTCCCGTCACCTGCCCCGTCTCGCTCACACACTCCTGTGACCTGCCCTGTCTCAGTCACACACTCCTGTCACCTGCCCCGTCTCGCTCACATGCTCCTGTCACCTGCCCCATCTCATTCACACACTCCTGTCACCTGCCCCGTCTCGCTCACACACTCCTGTCACCTGCCCCGTCTCATTCACTCACTCCTGTCACCTGCCCCATCTCATTCACACACTCCTGTCACCTGCCCCATCTCATTCACACACTCCTGTCACCTGCCCCGTCTCGCTAACACGCTCCTCTCACCTGCCCCGTCTCATTCACACACTCCTGTGACCTGCCCCGTCTCATTCACACACTGCTGTCACCTGCCCCGTCTCATTCGCTCACTCCTGTCACATCCCCATCTCATTCACACACTCCTGTCACCTGTCCCGTCTCATTCACACACTCCTGTGACCTGCCCTGTCTCATTCACACACTCCTGTCACCTGCCCCGTCTCATTCACACACTCCTGTCACCTGCCCCGTCTCATTCACACACTCCTGTCACCTGTCCCGTCTCGCTCACACACTCCTGTCACCTGCCCCATCTCATTCACACACTCCTGTCACCTGTCCCGTCTCATTCACACACTCCTGTGACCTGCCCCGTCTCATTCACACACTCCTGTCACCTGCCCCATCTGGTTCACACAGTCCTGTCACCTGCCCCGTCTCATTCACACACTCCTGTCACCTGCACCGTCTCATTCACACACTCCTGTCACCTGCCCCGTTTCATTCACACACTCTTGTCACCTGCCCCGTCTCATTCACACACTCCTGTCACCTGCCCCGTCTCGCTCACACGCTCCTGTCGCCTGCCCCATCTCATTCACACACTCCTGTCACCTGCCCCATCTCGTTCACACAGTCCTGTCACCTGCCCCATCTCATTCACACACTCCTGTGACCTGTCCCGTCTCATTCACACACTCCTGTCACCTGCCCCGTCTCGCTCACAGACTCCTGTGACCTGCCCCGTCTCATTCACACACTCCTGTCACCTGCCCCGTCTCATTCACACACTCCTGTCACCTGTCCCGTCTCATTCACACACTCCTGTCACCTGTCCCGTCTCATTCACACACTCCTGTCACCTGCCCCGTCTCATTCACTCACTCCTGTCACCTGCCCATCTCATTAACACACTCCTGTGACCTGTCCCGTCTCATTCACACACTCCTGTCACCTGCCCCGTCTCGCTCACACAATCCTGTCACCTGTCCCGTCTCATTCACACACTCCTGTCACCTGTCCCGTCTTATTTACACACTCCTGTCACCTGTCCCGTCTCATTCACACACTCCTGTCACCTGTCCCGTCTCATTCACACACTCCTGTCACCTGCCCCATCTGGTTCACACAGTCCTGTCACCTGACCCGTCTCATTCACACACTCGTGTGACCTGTCCCGTCTCATTCACACACTCCTGTCACCTGCCCCGTCTCGCTCACAGACTCCTGTGACCTGCCACGTCTCATTCACACACTCCTGTCACCTGTCCCGTCTCATTCACACACTCCTGTCACCTGTCCCGTCTCATTCACACACTCCTGTCACCTGCCCCGTCTCATTCACTCACTCCTGTCACCTGCCCCATCTCATTCACACACTCCTGTGACCTGTCCCATCTGATTCACACACTCCTGTCACCTGCCCCGTCTCGCTCACACAATCCTGTCACCTGTCCCGTCTCATTCACACACTCCTGTCACCTGTCCCGTCTCATTCACACACTCCTGTCACCTGCCCCATCTCATTCACACACTCCTGTCACCTGCACAGTGTCATTCACACACTCCTGTCACCTGCCCCGTCTCATTCACACACTCCTGTCACCTGCCCCGTCTCGCTCACAGGCTCCTCTCACCTGCCCCATCTCATTCACACACTCCTGTCACCTGCCCCGTCTCGCTCACACACTCCTGTCACCTGCCCCATCTCATTCACACACTCCTGTCACCTGTCCCGTCTCATTCACACACTCCTGTCACCTGCCCCGTCTCATTCACACACTCCTGTCACATGTCTCGTCTCATTCACACACTCTTTTCACCTGCCCCATCTCATTCACACACTCCTGTGACCTGCCCCGTCTCATTCACACACTCCTGTCACCTGCCCCATCTGGTTCACACAGTCCTGTCACCTGCCCCGTCTCATTCTCACACTCCTGTCACCTGCACCGTCTCATTCACACACTCCTGTCACCTGTCCCGTCTCATTCACACACTCCTTTTTAAATCTTTTTATTGAGTAAGTATACAAAAAAGGTAAGCCATATAAACATTAATACAATGTTAAAGTATAATAAAATTCCAAAAGATAACAATACCAAAAAGAAAATACTACAAACAATGTAATTTAAGCATAAGAAACCAAGATAACATAATAGTATACTAGATTTTATATATATCAATGGAAAAAAAAGAAAAAAAAACCCCCCAAAAAAACCCACCGTGCAACTAACTAAAAGCAAAGCAAAGCAATGGGCTAACTTGAAACCAAACAGAGTTAAACTTAAAATCACGTCCTCAATCCCGACCTCCATTAAAACAGTGAAGAAAAAACAAGAAGGGTAAATATTACATTAAATGAAAATATCGAATAAAAGGTCCCCAAATCTGTTCAAATTTAAATGAAGAATCATAAAGGTTACTTCTAATTTTCTCCAGATTCAAACATAAAATCGTCTGAGAAAACCAAAAAAAGGTAGTTGGAGCATTAAGCTCTTTCCAATGTTGTAAAATACATCTTTTCGCCATTAAAGTAAGAAATGCAATCATTCTACGGGCTGAAGGGGAAAGATTACTAGAAATTTTAGGTAGTCCAAAGATAGCAGTAATAGGGTGAGTCGAGATATCTATATTTAATACCTTAGAAATAATATTGAAAATATCTCTCCAAAAAGTTTCCAAAGTAGGGCAAGACCAAAACATATGAGTTAAAGAGGCTATCTGCCCCGAACATCTATCACAGAAAGAATTAATATGCGAGTAAAAACGCGCTAACTTATCTTTGGACATATGTGCTCTATGAACCACTTTAAATTGAATTAGGGAATGTTTAGCACAAATAGAGGAAGTATTAACTAATTGTAAAATCTGCCCCCAATCATCCACAGAAATGGTAAGCCCCAATTCCTGTTCCCAATCTACCCTAATCTTATCAAATGGAGCTTTCCTAAGTTTCATAATAATATTATAAATCATAGCCGATGCACCTTTCTGACATGGATTAAGGTTAATTATCGAATCTAAAATATATATAGGAGGAAGCATTGGAAAGGAAGAAAGTATAGTACTTAGGAAATTTCTAACTTGTAAATATCTAAAAAAATGTATTCTTGATAAGTTATATTTATTAGATAATTGTTCAAAAGACATAAGGGAACCATCTAAAAATAAATCCAAAAACCGTAAAATACCCTTAGTCTTCCAAGTTTGAAAAGCGCGATCCGTAAAAGAGGGAGGAAAAAATATGTTACCTAAAATAGGAATCGCTAACCCGAATTGATTAAGATCAAAAAATTTTCTGAATTGAAAGCAAATGCGCAAAGCATATTTAACTATCGGGTTAGAGACCTGCTTAAGGCGTTTCGAATCAAAAGGAAGAGAGGAACCTAAAATAGAACCAAGTGTATAACCCTGAACAGGTTGTAATTCCAATGCTACCCATTTAGGAATAGATAGTATATCCCGGTCAAGTAACCAAAATTTCATATGTCGAATATTAATAGCCCAATAATAAAATCTAAAGTTAGGTAATGCTAAACCTCCATCTCTCTTAGCTTTCTGTAAATGTATTTTACCCAGTCTCGGATTCTTATTCTGCCAAATAAATGAAGAAATTTTAGAGTCAACTTTATCAAAAAAAGATTTAGGAACGAAAATTGGTAATGCCTGAAACACATATAAAAATTTTGGCAAAAAAAACATCTTAACTGCATTAATACGACCAATCAAAGTTAAATATAAGGGAAACCATTTAGATGAAAGTTGAGTAATATGGTCTATTAATGGTAAAAAGTTAGTCTTAAATAAATCTTTATGTTTACAAGTAATTTTAATCCCAAGATATGAAAGGTAATTATTAATCAATTTAAATGGAAATTTATAATATAAGGGAAGATGTTTATTAATCGGAAAAAGTTCACTCTTACTAAGATTTAATTTATAACCTGAGAAAAGACCAAATTGTGCTAATAACTCTAAAACAGCAGGAATGGATCTCTCAGGATTAGAAATATATAAAAGTAAATCATCAGCATAGAGTGATAATTTATGGGACTTTAATCCCCGAGTTATCCCAGTAATATTTGAAGATTCTCGAATAGCAATTGCAAGAGGTTCTAATGCAATATCAAATAATAGGGGACTAAGAGGACAGCCTTGTCGAGTACCACGAAAGAGAGGAAAAAAAGGTGAGTTTAAGGAGTTAGTACGAACCGAGGCTACAGGGGAGTGATATAACAGTTTAATCCAGGATATAAATTTCAAGCTAAAATTAAACATTTCAAGCACCTTAAATAAATAAGGCCATTCTACTCTATCAAAAGCTTTCTCGGCATCTAAAGAAATAACACACTCAGGAACATTTTGTGAGGGAGTATAAACGATATTTAACAATGTACGAATATTATAAAAAGAGTAACGACCTTTAATAAAACCCGTTTGGTCTTCCGAAATAATAGAAGTAAGTACTTTTTCTAGTCTATTTGCTAATAACTTAGAAAAAACTTTAGAATCAACATTTAATAAAGATATTGGTCTATAAGATGCACATTGAGCAGGGTCTTTATCCTTCTTTAGTATTAAAGAAATTGATGCTCTATTAAAAGATTCCGGAAGTTTACCAAGTTTCAAAGAAGCCTCAAAAACCTTATAGAGCCAAGGAATCAATAAAGAAGCAAAACATTTATAAAATTCAACGGTAAACCCATCAGGGCCAGGAGCTTTCCCCAGATTCATAGAAAAAATAACATTCTTAATCTCATCCATTGTAATGGAAGTATCTAATAAAGAAGACATATCCTGTGAAATCTGAGGGAAGTCTAACTTATCTAAAAAATCATTCATATATTTAGAATCTCGAGGAGACTCTGATTGATATAAAGAAGAATAAAAATCACAAAAGGTTTGATTAATCCCCACATGATCCAATATCAATCGATCATTTTGGTTATAAATCTGATTGATTTGAGATTTAACATAATTAGATTTCAATTGATTAGCCAGCAGCTTGCCAATTTTATCACTGTGAACATAAAAATCACTTCTTGTTTTCTTTAATTGGTTTACAATCGAGGACGAGAGTAGTAAACTGTGTTCCATTTGAAGTTCAGTTCTTTGTTTGTATAGCTCCTCAGAAGGAGCCATAACATATTTCTTATCAATTTCTTTAATCTTGTCCACAATTGCCATCTCCTCCTGCTTCTGTTTCTTCCTCAAAGCAACGGAATACGAAATAATCTGACCCCGAATATAGGCTTTAAAAGTGTCCCAAAGAGTGTTAACCGAAATATCTTCTGTATGGTTAATTGTAAAAAAAAGCTCAATCTGTTCATTCATAAAATTAACAAAGTCCGAGTCCTGAAGCAACAGCGAATTAAAACGCCATTGTCTATTGTTTGGTATATTGGCCATAATTTTAATAGAAAGCTTAAGTGGAGCATGATCCGAAATGGTTATAGAATCATAATCACATTTAATCACTGAAGGAATGAGACGAGAATCAATGAAAAAATAATCAATTCTTGAATAGGAATGATGAACATGTGAAAAGAAGGAAAAATCTTTTTCCTGAGGATGCAGAAAACGCCAAATGTCCGTCGACCCAGAATCAGAAAGGAAAAAATTAATCAAATTTGCAGATTTATTAGGTAAAGTCCGTAAAGGAGCCGAACGGTCCAAAGCTGGAGATAAACAGGTATTAAGATCTCCGCCCCAAATCAATGAAAACTCGTTCAAATTCGGAAACTGATCAAACAATGATTTATAAAATTCCGGACAATCCATATTAGGAGCATAAACATTAACCAAAACTACTTTTTTATTAAATAGTAAACCACTAACCAATAAAAATCTACCATTCGGATCAGAGATAATATCCTGTTGTATAAAAGTAACTGAGGAGTCTATAAAAATAGAGACGCCTCGAATCTTAGCATTGGAGTTCGAATGAAATTGTTTACCCTTCCAGAATTTGAAAAAACGTAGTCTGTCCCCCCTCCGTACATGGGTCTCTTGTAAAAATAAAATTTGTGCTTTAAGTCTCCGGAACACTTTAAAAACTTTTTTCCTTTTAATAGGATGATTAAGACCATTAGTATTCCAGGAGACAAAATTAATAATAGACTCCATAAATCCTAAAGTCAACCCACAACAAGGAGGATTGACAATAGGCGCGACCCACAAACCCGGAGAGGAAACAGAACATACAAAAGATACCGGGGAAAAGGACGCAACCAATACTTCAATAATGTATATAGCCCAAAGAGAAACAAACTAAAACGTGAAGCCCCTCCCACCACCCCCCACCCCAAGACCCCAAGGCGAAATCTAAAGCAGACCCGCCAGAAAGAAGCAAGCGCTAAAACTACCCCCATGACTTCCGGTATACGCTCCCTAAAAAAAAGGTATAAATATGAAAAGGATCAGCTAATTGTAAAACAGTAAAAAAATAAGTAAAAAAAAGTTAGCTCAATTAAAATACACACAGAACAGAACAAAAGCCGGAAAGTATATATTAAAAAAAAACCACAATAAACCTCAAACTCATGAATAGACACAGCAACAAAAAAAATAGGATTATTAACATAAAATGATTATAAAAAGCAAAACAGAATAAAATTTAAAAAAAAACAACAAAATTTAAGGCCGCACAGGAAATACGTAAGATGACAAAAGGGAAGTAACCACCCAGAATCCCCTGGGAAAAGAAAGAAAGAAATGCCCTGTCTCGCTCACACACTCCTGTCACCTGCCCGTCTCATTCACTCACTCCTGTCACCTGCCCCATCTCATTCACACACTCCTGTCACCTGCCCCGTCTCATTCACACACTCCTGTCACCTGCCCCGTCTCATTCACACACTCCTGTCACCTGTCCCGTCTCATTCACACACTCCTGTCACCTGCCCCGTCTCATTCACTCACTCCTGTCACCTGCCCCATCTCATTCATACACTCCTGTGACCTGTCCCGTCTCATTCACACACTCCTGTCACCTGCCCCGTCTCGCTCACACAATCCTGTCACCTGTCCCGTCTCATTCACACACTCCTGTCACCTGTCCCGTCTCATTTACACACTCCTGTCACCTGTCCCGTCTCATTCACACACTCCTGTCACCTGTCCCGTCTCATTCACACACTCTTGTCACCTGCCCCATCTCATTCACACACTCCTGTCACCTGCCCCGTATCATTCACACACTCCTGTCACCTGCCCCATCTCGTTCACGCAGTCCCGTCACCTGCCCCGTCTCGCTCACACACTCCTGTTACCTGCCCCGTCTCAGTCACACACTCCTGTCACCTGCCCCGTCTTGCTCACACACTCCTGTCACCTGCCCCGTCTCATTCGCTCACTCCTGTCACCTGCCGCATCTCATTCACACACTCCTGTCACCTGCCCCATCTCATTCACACACTCCTGTCACCTGGCCCCATCTCGTTCACGCAGTCCCGTCACCTGCCCCGTCTCGCTCACACACTCCTGTGACCTGCCCTGTCTCAGTCACACACTCCTGTCACCTGCCCCGTCTCGCTCACACGCTCCTGTCACCTGCCCCATCTCATTCACACACTCCTGTCACCTGCCCTGTCTCGCTCAAACACTCCTGTCACCTGCCCGTCTCATTCACTCACTCCTGTCACCTGCCCCATCTCATTCACACACTCCTGTCACCTGCCCCGTCTCATTCACACACTCCTGTCACCTGCCCCGTCTCATTCACACACTCCTGTCACCTGCCCCGTCTCATTCGCTCACTCCTGTCACATTCCCATCTCATTCGCACACTCCTATCACCTGTCCCGTCTCATTCACACACTCCTGTGACCTGCCCTGTCTCATTCACACACTCCTGTCACCTGCCCCGTCTCATTCACACACTCCTGTCACCTGTCCCGTCTCGCTCACACACTCCTGTCACCTGCCCCGTCTCATTCACACACTCCTGTCACCTGTCCCGTCTCGCTCACACACTCCTGTCACCTGCCCCATCTCATTCACACACTCCTGTCACCTGTCCAGTCTCATTCACACACTCCTGTCACCTGCCCCGTCTCATTCACACACTCCTGTCACCTGTCTCGTCTCATTCACACACTCTTGTCACCTGCCCCATCTCATTCACACGCTCCTGTGACCTGCCCCGTGTCATTCACACACTCCTGTCACCTGCCCCATCTCATTCACACGCTCCTGTCACCTGCCCCATCTCATTCACACACTCCTGTCACCTGTCCCGTCTCATTCACACACTCCTGTCACCTGCCCCGTCTCGCTCACACACGCCTGTGACCTGCCCCGTCTCATTCACACACTCCTGTCACCTGCCCCGTCTCATTCGCTCGCTCCTGTCACATCCCCATCTCATTCACACACTCCTGTCACCTGTCCCGTCTCATTCACACACTCCTGTCACCTGCCCCGTCTCATTCACACACTCCTGTCACCTGCCCCATCTCATTCACACGCTCCTGTCACCTGCCCCATCTCATTCACACACTCCTGTCACCTGTCCCGTCTCATTCACACACTCCTGTCACCTGCCCCGTCTCGCCCACACACGCCTGTGACCTGCCCCGTCTCATTCACACACTCCTGTCACCTGCCCCGTCTCATTCGCTCGCTCCTGTCACATCCCCATCTCATTCACACACTCCTGTCACCTGGCCCGTCTCATTCACACACTCCTGTCACCTGCCCCGTCTCATTCACACACTCCTGTCACCTGTCCCGTCTCGCTCACACACTCCTGTCACCTGCCCCATCTCATTCACACACTCCTGTCACCTGTCCCGTCTCATTCACACACTCCTGTGACCTGCCCCGTCTCATTCACACACTCCTGTCACCTGCCCCATCTGGTTCACACAGTCCTGTCACCTGCCCCGTCTCATTCACACACTCCTGTCACCTGCACCGTCTCATTCACACACTCCTGTCACCTGCCCCGTCTCATTCACACACTCCTGTCACCTACACCGTCTCATTCACACACTCCTGTCACCTGCCCCGTCTCGCTCACACGCTCCTGTCGCCTGCCCCATCTCATTCACACACTCCTGTCACCTGCCCCATCTCGTTCACACAGTCCTGTCACCTGCCCCATCTCATTCACACACTCCTGTGACCTGTCCCGTCTCATTCACACACTCCTGTCACCTGCCCCGTCTCGCTCACAGACTCCTGTGACCTGCCACGTCTCATTCACACACTCCTGTCACCTGCCCCGTCTCATTCACACACTCCTGTCACCTGCCCCGTCTCATTCACACACTCCTGTCACCTGCCCCGTCTCGCTCACACGCTCCTGTCGCCTGCCCCATCTCATTCACACACTCCTGTCACCTGCCCCATCTCATTCACACACTCCTGTGACCTGCCCCATCCCATTCACACACTCCTGTCACCTGTCCCGTCTCATTCACACACTCCTGTCACCTGCCCCGTCTCATTCTCACACTCCTGTCACCTGTCTCGTCTCATTCACACACTCTTGTCACCTGCCCCATCTCATTCACACACTCCTGTGACCTGCCCCGTGTCATTCACACACTCCTGTCACCTGCCCCGTCTCGCTCACACACTGCTGTCACCTGCCCCGTCTCATTCACTCACTCCTGTCACCTGCCCCATCTCATTCACACACTCCTGTCTCCTGCCCCGTCTCATTCACACACTCCTGTCACCTGTCCCGTCTCATTCACATACTCCTGTCACCTGCCCCGTCTCGCTCACACACGCCTGTGACCTGCCCCATCTCATTCACACACTCCTGTCACCTGCCTCGTCTCATTCACGCACTCCTGTCACCTGTCCCGTCTCATTCACACACTCCTGTCACCTGCCCCGTCTCATTCACACACTCCTGTCACCTGCCCCATCTCGTTTACACAGTCCTGTCACCTGCCCCATCTTATTCACACACTCCTGCGACCTGCCCCGTCTCATTCACACACTCCTGTCACCTGCCCCGTCTTGCTCACACACTCCTGTCACCTGCCCCGTCTCATTCGCTCGCTCCTGTCACCTGCCCCATCTCATTCACACACTCCTGTCACCTGCCCCATCTCATTCACACACTCCTGTCACCTGGACCCATCTCGTTCACGCAGTCCCGTCACCTGCCCCGTCTCGCTCACACACTCCTGTGACCTGCCCTGTCTCAGTCACACACTCCTGTCACCTGCCCCGTCTCGCTCACACGCTCCTGTCACCTGCCCCATCTCATTCACACACTCCTGTCACCTGCCCCGTCTCGCTCACACACTCCTGTCACCTGCCCCGTCTCATTCACACACTCCTGTCACCTGCCCCGTCTCGCTAACACGCTCCTGTCACCTGCCCCGTCTCATTCACACACTCCTGTGACCTGCCCCGTCTCAATCACACACTCCTGTCATCTGCCCCGTCTCATTCGCTCACTCCTGTCACATCCCCATCTCATTCACACAATCCTGTCACCTGTCCCGTCTCATTCACACACTCCTGTGACCTGCCCTGTCTCATTCACACACTCCTGTCACCTGCCCCGTCTCATTCACACACTCCTGTCACCTGCCCCGTCTCATTCACACACTCTTGTCACCTGTCCCGTCTCGCTCACACACTCCTGTCACCTGCCCCATCTCATTCACACACTCCTGTCACCTGTCCCGTCTCATTCACACACTCCTGTCACCTGCACCGTCTCATTCACACACTCCTGTCACCTGCCCCGTTTCATTCACACACTCCTGTCACCTGCCCCGTCTCATTCACACACTCCTGTCACCTGCCCCATCTCGTTCACACAGTCCTGTCACCTGCCCCATCTCATTCACACACTCCTGTGACCTGTCCCGTCTCATTCACACACTCCTGTGACCTGTCCCGTCTCATTCACACACTCCTGTCACCTGTCCCGTCTCATTCACACACTCCTGTCACCTGCCCCTTCTCGCTCACACAATCCTGTCACCTGTCCCGTCTCATTCACACACTCCTGTCACCTGTCCCGTCTCATTTACACACTCCTGTCACCTGTCCCGTCTCATTCACACACTCCTGTCACCTGTCCCGTCTCATTCACACACTCTTGTCACCTGCCCCATCTCATTCACACACTCCTGTCACCTGCCCCATCTCATTCACACACTCCTGTCACCTGCCCCATCTCGTTCACGCAGTCCCGTCACCTGCCCCGTCTCGCTCACACACTCCTGTGACCTGCCCCGTCTCAGTCACACACTCCTGTCACCTGCCCCGTCTCATTCACACACTCCTGTCACCTGCCCCGTCTCATTCACACTCTCCTGTCACCTGTCCCGTCTCATTCACACACTCTTGTCACCTGCCCCATCTCATTCACACACTCCTGTGACCTGCCCCGTCTCATTCACACACTGCTGTCACCTGCCCCATTTCATTCACACACTCCTGTCACCTGCCCCATCTGGTTCACACAGTCCTGTCACCTGCCCCGTCTCATTCACACACTCCTGTCACCTGCACCGTCTCATTCACACTCTCCTGTCACCTGCCCCGTCTCATTCACACACTCCTGTGACCTGCACCGTCTCATTCACACACTCCTGTCACCTGCCCCGTCTCGCTCACACGCTCCTGTCACCTACCCTATCTCATTCACACACTCCTGTCACCTGCCCCGTCTCGCTCACACACTCGTGTCACCTGCCCCGTCTAATTCACACACTCCTGTCACCTGCCCCATCTGGTTCACACAGTCCTGTCACCTGCCCCGTCTCATTCACACACTCCTGTCACCTGCCCCATCTCATTCACACACTCCTGTGACCTGCCCCGTCTCATTCACACACTCCTGTCACCTGCCCCGTCTTGCTCACACACTCCTGTCACCTGCCCCGTCTCATTCGCTCACTCCTGTTACCTGCCCCATCTCATTCACACACTCCTGTCACCTGCCCCATCTCATTCACACACTCCTGTCACCTGGCCCCATCTCGTTCACGCAGTCCCGTCACCTGCCCCGTCTCGCACACACACTCCTGTGACCTGCCCTGTCTCAGTCACACACTCCTGTCACCTGCCCCGTCTCGCTCACACGCTCCTGTCACCTGCCCCATCTCATTCACACACTCCTGTCACCTGCCCTGTCTCGCTCAAACACTCCTGTCACCTGCCCGTCTCATTCACTCACTCCTGTCACCTGCCCCATCTCATTCACACACTCCTGTCACCTGCCCCGTCTCATTCACACACTCCTGTCACCTGCCCCGTCTCATTCACACACTCCTGTCACCTGCCCCGTCTCATTCGCTCACTCCTGTCACATTCCCATCTCATTCGCACACTCCTATCACCTGTCCCGTCTCATTCACACACTCCTGTGACCTGCCCTGTCTCATTCACACACTCCTGTCACCTGCCCCGTCTCATTCACACACTCCTGTCACCTGTCCCGTCTCGCTCACACACTCCTGTCACCTGCCCCGACTCATTCACACACTCCTGTCACCTGTCCCGTCTCGCTCACACACTCCTGTCACCTGCCCCATCTCATTCACACACTCCTGTCACCTGTCCAGTCTCATTCACACACTCCTGTCACCTGCCCCGTCTCATTCACACACTCCTGTCACCTGTCTCGTCTCATTCACACACTCTTGTCACCTGCCCCATCTCATTCACACGCTCCTGTGACCTGCCCCGTGTCATTCACACACTCCTGTCACCTGCCCCATCTCATTCACACGCTCCTGTCACCTGCCCCATCTCATTCACACACTCCTGTCACCTGTCCCGTCTCATTCACACACTCCTGTCACCTGCCCCGTCTCGCTCACACACGCCTGTGACCTGCCCCGTCTCATTCACACACTCCTGTCACCTGCCCCGTCTCATTCGCTCGCTCCTGTCACATCCCCATCTCATTCACACACTCCTGTCACCTGTCCCGTCTCATTCACACACTCCTGTCACCTGCCCCGTCTCATTCACACACTCCTGTCACCTGCCCCATCTCATTCACACGCTCCTGTCACCTGCCCCATCTCATTCACACACTCCTGTCACCTGTCCCGTCTCATTCACACACTCCTGTCACCTGCCCCGTCTCACTCACACACGCCTGTGACCTGCCCCGTCTCATTCACACACTCCTGTCACCTGCCCCGTCTCATTCGCTCGCTCCTGTCACATCCCCATCTCATTCACACACTCCTGTCACCTGGCCCGTCTCATTCACACACTCCTGTCACCTGCCCCGTCTCATTCACACACTCCTGTCACCTGTCCCGTCTCGCTCACACACTCCTGTCACCTGCCCCATCTCATTCACACACTCCTGTCACCTGTCCCGTCTCATTCACACACTCCTGTGACCTGCCCAGTCTCATTCACACACTCCTGTCACCTGCCCCATCTGGTTCACACAGTCCTGTCACCTGCCCCGTCTCATTCACACACTCCTGTCACCTGCACCGTCTCATTCACACACTCCTGTCACCTGCCCCGTCTCATTCACACACTCCTGTCACCTACACCGTCTCATTCACACACTCCTGTCACCTGCCCCGTCTCGCTCACACGCTCCTGTCGCCTGCCCCATCTCATTCACACACTCCTGTCACCTGCCCCATCTCGTTCACACAGTCCTGTCACCTGCCCCATCTCATTCACACACTCCTGTGACCTGTCCCGTCTCATTCACACACTCCTGTCACCTGCCCCGTCTCGCTCACAGACTCCTGTGACCTGCCACGTCTCATTCACACACTCCTGTCACCTGCCCCGTCTCATTCACACACTCCTGTCACCTGCCCCGTCTCATTCACACACTCCTGTCACCTGCCCCGTCTCGCTCACACGCTCCTGTCGCCTGCCCCATCTCATTCACACACTCCTGTCACCTGCCCCATCTCATTCACACACTCCTGTGACCTGCCCCATCCCATTCACACACTCCTGTCACCTGTCCCGTCTCATTCACACACTCCTGTCACCTGCCCCGTCTCATTCTCACACTCCTGTCACCTGTCTCGTCTCATTCACACACTCTTGTCACCTGCCCCATCTCATTCACACACTCCTGTGACCTGCCCCGTGTCATTCACACACTCCTGTCACCTGCCCCGTCTCGCTCACACACTGCTGTCACCTGCCCCGTCTCATTCACTCACTCCTGTCACCTGCCCCATCTCATTCACACACTCCTGTCTCCTGCCCCGTCTCATTCACACACTCCTGTCACCTGTCCCGTCTCATTCACATACTCCTGTCACCTGCCCCGTCTCGCTCACACACGCCTGTGACCTGCCCCATCTCATTCACACACTCCTGTCACCTGCCTCGTCTCATTCACGCACTCCTGTCACCTGTCCCGTCTCATTCACACACTCCTGTCACCTGCCCCGTCTCATTCACACACTCCTGTCACCTGCCCCATCTCGTTTACACAGTCCTGTCACCTGCCCCATCTTATTCACACACTCCTGCGACCTGCCCCGTCTCATTCACACACTCCTGTCACCTGCCCCGTCTTGCTCACACACTCCTGTCACCTGCCCCGTCTCATTCGCTCGCTCCTGTCACCTGCCCCATCTCATTCACACACTCCTGTCACCTGCCCCATCTCATTCACACACTCCTGTCACCTGGACCCATCTCGTTCACGCAGTCCCGTCACCTGCCCCGTCTCGCTCACACACTCCTGTGACCTGCCCTGTCTCAGTCACACACTCCTGTCACCTGCCCCGTCTCGCTCACACGCTCCTGTCACCTGCCCCATCTCATTCACACACTCCTGTCACCTGCCCCGTCTCGCTCACACACTCCTGTCACCTGCCCCGTCTCATTCACACACTCCTGTCACCTGCCCCGTCTCGCTAACACGCTCCTGTCACCTGCCCCGTCTCATTCACACACTCCTGTGACCTGCCCCGTCTCAATCACACACTCCTGTCATCTGCCCCGTCTCATTCGCTCACTCCTGTCACATCCCCATCTCATTCACACACTCCTGTCACCTGTCCCGTCTCATTCACACACTCCTGTGACCTGCCCTGTCTCATTCACACACTCCTGTCACCTGCCCCGTCTCATTCACACACTCCTGTCACCTGCCCCGTCTCATTCACACACTCTTGTCACCTGTCCCGTCTCGCTCACACACTCCTGTCACCTGCCCCATCTCATTCACACACTCCTGTCACCTGTCCCGTCTCATTCACACACTCCTGTCACCTGCACCGTCTCATTCACACACTCCTGTCACCTGCCCCGTTTCATTCACACACTCCTGTCACCTGCCCCGTCTCATTCACACACTCCTGTCACCTGCCCCATCTCGTTCACACAGTCCTGTCACCTGCCCCATCTCATTCACACACTCCTGTGACCTGTCCCGTCTCATTCACACACTCCTGTGACCTGTCCCGTCTCATTCACACACTCCTGTCACCTGTCCCGTCTCATTCACACACTCCTGTCACCTGCCCCTTCTCGCTCACACAATCCTGTCACCTGTCCCGTCTCATTCACACACTCCTGTCACCTGTCCCGTCTCATTTACACACTCCTGTCACCTGTCCCGTCTCATTCACACACTCCTGTCACCTGTCCCGTCTCATTCACACACTCTTGTCACCTGCCCCATCTCATTCACACACTCCTGTCACCTGCCCCATCTCATTCACACACTCCTGTCACCTGCCCCATCTCGTTCACGCAGTCCCGTCACCTGCCCCGTCTCGCTCACACACTCCTGTGACCTGCCCCGTCTCAGTCACACACTCCTGTCACCTGCCCCGTCTCATTCACACACTCCTGTCACCTGCCCCGTCTCATTCACACTCTCCTGTCACCTGTCCCGTCTCATTCACACACTCTTGTCACCTGCCCCATCTCATTCACACACTCCTGTGACCTGCCCCGTCTCATTCACACACTGCTGTCACCTGCCCCATTTCATTCACACACTCCTGTCACCTGCCCCATCTGGTTCACACAGTCCTGTCACCTGCCCCGTCTCATTCACACACTCCTGTCACCTGCACCGTCTCATTCACACTCTCCTGTCACCTGCCCCGTCTCATTCACACACTCCTGTGACCTGCACCGTCTCATTCACACACTCCTGTCACCTGCCCCGTCTCGCTCACACGCTCCTGTCACCTACCCTATCTCATTCACACACTCCTGTCACCTGCCCCGTCTCGCTCACACACTCGTGTCACCTGCCCCGTCTAATTCACACACTCCTGTCACCTGCCCCATCTGGTTCACACAGTCCTGTCACCTGCCCCGTCTCATTCACACACTCCTGTCACCTGCCCCATCTCATTCACACACTCCTGTGACCTGCCCCGTCTCATTCACACACTCCTGTCACCTGCCCCGTCTTGCTCACACACTCCTGTCACCTGCCCCGTCTCATTCGCTCACTCCTGTTACCTGCCCCATCTCATTCACACACTCCTGTCACCTGCCCCATCTCATTCACACACTCCTGTCACCTGGCCCCATCTCGTTCACGCAGTCCCGTCACCTGCCCCGTCTCGCACACACACTCCTGTGACCTGCCCTGTCTCAGTCACACACTCCTGTCACCTGCCCCGTCTCATTCACACACTCCTGTGACCTGCCCCGTCTCATTCACACACTCCTGTCACCTGCCCCGTTTCATTCACACACTCCTGTCACCTGCCCCATCTGGTTCACACAGTCCTGTCACCTGCCCCGTCTCATTCACACACTCATGTCACCTGCACCGTCTCATTCACACACTCCTGTGACCTGCCCCGTCTCGTTCACACAGTCCTGTCACCTGCCCCATCTTATTCACACACTCCTGTGACCTGCCCCGTCTCATTCACACACTCCTGTCACCTGCCCCGTCTTGCTCACACACTCCTGTCACCTGCCCCGTCTCATTCGCTCACTCCTGTCACCTGCCCCATCTCATTCACACACTCCTGTCACCTGCCCCATCTCATTCACACACTCCTGTCACCTGGACCCATCTCGTTCACGCAGTCCCGTCACCTGCCCCGTCTCGCTCACAACTCCTGTGACCTGCCCTGTCTCAGTCACACACTCCTGTCACCTGCCCCGTCTCGCTCACACGCTCCTGTCACCTGCCCCATCTCATTCACACACTCCTGTCACCTGCCTCGTCTCGCTCACACACTCCTGTCACCTGCCCCGTCTCATTTACTCACTCCTGTCACCTGCCCCATCTCATTCACACACTCCTGTCACCTGCCCCATCTCATTCACACACTCCTGTCACCTGCCCCGTCTCGCTAACACGCTCCTCTCACCTGCCCCGTCTCATTCACAGACTCCTGTGACCTGCCCCGTCTCATTCACACACTCCTGTGACCTGTCCCGTCTCATTCACACACTCCTGTCACCTGCCCCGTCTCGCTCACAGACTCCTGTGACCTGCCCCGTCTCATTCACACACTCCTGTCACCTGCCCCGTCTCATTCACACACTCCTGTCACCTGTCCCGTCTCATTCACACACTCCTGTCACCTGTCCCGTCTCATTCACACACTCCTGTCACCTGCCCCCTCTCATTCACTCACTCCTGTCACCTGCCCCATCTCATTCACACCCTCCTGTGACCTGTCCCGTCTCATTCACACACTCCTGTCACCTGCCCCGTCTCGCTCACACAATCCTGTCACCTGTCCCGTCTCATTCACACACTCCTGTCACCTGTCCCGTCTCATTTACACACTCCTGTCACCTGTCCCGTCTCATTCACACACTCCTGTCACCTGTCCCGTCTCATTCACACACTCTTGTCACCTGCCCCATCTCATTCACACACTCCTGTCACCTGCCCCGTCTCATTCACACACTCCTGTCACCTGCCCCATCTCGTTCACGCAGTCCCGTCACCTGCCCCGTCTCGCTCACACACTCCTGTGACCTGCCCCGTCTCAGTCACACACTCCTGTCACCTGCCCTGTCTCATTCACACACTCCTGTCACCTGACCCGTCTCATTCACACTCTCCTGTCACCTGTCCCGTCTCATTCACACACTCTTGTCACCTGCCCCATCTCATTCACACACTCCTGTGACCTGCCCCGTCTCATTCACACACTGCTGTCACCTGCCCCATTTCATTCACACACTCCTGTCACCTGCCCCATCTGGTTCACACAGTCCTGTCACCTGTCCCGTCTCATTCACACACTCCTGTCACCTGCACCGTCTCATTCACACACTCCTGTCACCTGCCCCGTCTCATTCACACACTCCTGTGACTTGCCCCGTCTCATTCACACACTCCTGTCACCTGCCCCGTCTCGCTCACACACTCCTGTGACCTGCCCCGTCTCATTCACACACTGCTGTCACCTGCCCCATTTCATTCACACACTCCTGTCACCTGCCCCATCTGGTTCACACACTCCTGTCACCTGGCCCCATCTCGTTCACGCAGTCCCGTCACCTGCCCCGTCTCGCACACACACTCCTGTGACCTGCCCTGTCTCAGTCACACACTCCTGTCACCTGCCCCGTCTCATTCACACACTCCTGTGACCTGCTCCGTCTCATTCACACACTCCTGTCACCTGCCCCGTTTCATTCACACACTCCTGTCACCTGCCCCATCTGGTTCACACAGTCCTGTCACCTGCCCCGTCTCATTCACACACTCATGTCACCTGCACCGTCTCATTCACACACTCTTGTGACCTGCCCCGTCTCATTCACACACTCCTGTCACCTGCACCGTCTCTTTCACTCACTCCTGTCACCTGCCCCGTCTCGCTCACACGCTCCTGTCACCTGCCCCGTCTCATTCACACACTCCTGTGACCTGCTCCGTCTCATTCACACACTCCTGTCACCTGTCCCGTCTCATTCACACACTCCTGTCACCTGCCCCTTCTCGCTCACACAATCCTGTCACCTGTCCCGTCTCATTCACACACTCCTGTCACCTGTCCCGTCTCATTTACACACTCCTGTCACCTGTCCCGTCTCATTCACACACTCCTGTCACCTGTCCCGTCTCATTCACACACTCTTGTCACCTGCCCCATCTCATTCACACACTCCTGTCACCTGCCCCATCTCATTCACACACTCCTGTCACCTGCCCCATCTCGTTCACGCAGTCCCGTCACCTGCCCCGTCTCGCTCACACACTCCTGTGACCTGCCCCGTCTCAGTCACACACTCCTGTCACCTGCCCCGTCTCATTCACACACTCCTGTCACCTGCCCCGTCTCATTCACACTCTCCTGTCACCTGTCCCGTCTCATTCACACACTCTTGTCACCTGCCCCATCTCATTCACACACTCCTGTGACCTGCCCCGTCTCATTCACACACTGCTGTCACCTGCCCCATTTCATTCACACACTCCTGTCACCTGCCCCATCTGGTTCACACAGTCCTGTCACCTGCCCCGTCTCATTCACACACTCCTGTCACCTGCACCGTCTCATTCACACTCTCCTGTCACCTGCCCCGTCTCATTCACACACTCCTGTGACCTGCACCGTCTCATTCACACACTCCTGTCACCTGCCCCGTCTCGCTCACACGCTCCTGTCACCTACCCTATCTCATTCACACACTCCTGTCACCTGCCCCGTCTCGCTCACACACTCGTGTCACCTGCCCCGTCTAATTCACACACTCCTGTCACCTGCCCCATCTGGTTCACACAGTCCTGTCACCTGCCCCGTCTCATTCACACACTCCTGTCACCTGCCCCATCTCATTCACACACTCCTGTGACCTGCCCCGTCTCATTCACACACTCCTGTCACCTGCCCCGTCTTGCTCACACACTCCTGTCACCTGCCCCGTCTCATTCGCTCACACCTGTTACCTGCCCCATCTCATTCACACACTCCTGTCACCTGCCCCATCTCATTCACACACTCCTGTCACCTGGCCCCATCTCGTTCACGCAGTCCCGTCACCTGCCCCGTCTCGCACACACACTCCTGTGACCTGCCCTGTCTCAGTCACACACTCCTGTCACCTGCCCCGTCTCATTCACACACTCCTGTGACCTGCCCCGTCTCATTCACACACTCCTGTCACCTGCCCCGTTTCATTCACACACTCCTGTCACCTGCCCCATCTGGTTCACACAGTCCTGTCACCTGCCCCGTCTCATTCACACACTCATGTCACCTGCACCGTCTCATTCACACACTCCTGTGACCTGCCCCGTCTCGTTCACACAGTCCTGTCACCTGCCCCATCTTATTCACACACTCCTGTGACCTGCCCCGTCTCATTCACACACTCCTGTCACCTGCCCCGTCTTGCTCACACACTCCTGTCACCTGCCCCGTCTCATTCGCTCACTCCTGTCACCTGTCCCGTCTCATTCACACACTCTTGTCACCTGCCCCATCTCATTCACACACTCCTGTGACCTGCCCCGTCTCATTCACACACTGCTGTCACCTGCCCCATTTCATTCACACACTCCTGTCACCTGCCCCATCTGGTTCACACAGTCCTGTCACCTGCCCCGTCTCATTCACACACTCCTGTCACCTGCACCGTCTCATTCACACTCTCCTGTCACCTGCCCCGTCTCATTCACACACTCCTGTGACCTGCACCGTCTCATTCACACACTCCTGTCACCTGCCCCGTCTCGCTCACACGCTCCTGTCACCTACCCTATCTCATTCACACACTCCTGTCACCTGCCCCGTCTCGCTCACACACTCGTGTCACCTGCCCCGTCTAATTCACACACTCCTGTCACCTGCCCCATCTGGTTCACACAGTCCTGTCACCTGCCCCGTCTCATTCACACACTCCTGTCACCTGCCCCATCTCATTCACACACTCCTGTGACCTGCCCCGTCTCATTCACACACTCCTGTCACCTGCCCCGTCTTGCTCACACACTCCTGTCACCTGCCCCGTCTCATTCGCTCACTCCTGTTACCTGCCCCATCTCATTCACACACTCCTGTCACCTGCCCCATCTCATTCACACACTCCTGTCACCTGGCCCCATCTCGTTCACGCAGTCCCGTCACCTGCCCCGTCTCGCACACACACTCCTGTGACCTGCCCTGTCTCAGTCACACACTCCTGTCACCTGCCCCGTCTCATTCACACACTCCTGTGACCTGCCCCGTCTCATTCACACACTCCTGTCACCTGCCCCGTTTCATTCACACACTCCTGTCACCTGCCCCATCTGGTTCACACAGTCCTGTCACCTGCCCCGTCTCATTCACACACTCATGTCACCTGCACCGTCTCATTCACACACTCCTGTGACCTGCCCCGTCTCGTTCACACAGTCCTGTCACCTGCCCCATCTTATTCACACACTCCTGTGACCTGCCCCGTCTCATTCACACACTCCTGTCACCTGCCCCGTCTTGCTCACACACTCCTGTCACCTGCCCCGTCTCATTCGCTCACTCCTGTCACCTGCCCCATCTCATTCACACACTCCTGTCACCTGCCCCATCTCATTCACACACTCCTGTCACCTGGACCCATCTCGTTCACGCAGTCCCGTCACCTGCCCCGTCTCGCTCACAACTCCTGTGACCTGCCCTGTCTCAGTCACACACTCCTGTCACCTGCCCCGTCTCGCTCACACGCTCCTGTCACCTGCCCCATCTCATTCACACACTCCTGTCACCTGCCTCGTCTCGCTCACACACTCCTGTCACCTGCCCCGTCTCATTTACTCACTCCTGTCACCTGCCCCATCTCATTCACACACTCCTGTCACCTGCCCCATCTCATTCACACACTCCTGTCACCTGCCCCGTCTCGCTAACACGCTCCTCTCACCTGCCCCGTCTCATTCACAGACTCCTGTGACCTGCCCCGTCTCATTCACACACTCCTGTGACCTGTCCCGTCTCATTCACACACTCCTGTCACCTGCCCCGTCTCGCTCACAGACTCCTGTGACCTGCCCCGTCTCATTCACACACTCCTGTCACCTGCCCCGTCTCATTCACACACTCCTGTCACCTGTCCCGTCTCATTCACACACTCCTGTCACCTGTCCCGTCTCATTCACACACTCCTGTCACCTGCCCCCTCTCATTCACTCACTCCTGTCACCTGCCCCATCTCATTCACACACTCCTGTGACCTGTCCCGTCTCATTCACACACTCCTGTCACCTGCCCCGTCTCGCTCACACAATCCTGTCACCTGTCCCGTCTCATTCACACACTCCTGTCACCTGTCCCGTCTCAGTTACACACTCCTGTCACCTGTCCCGTCTCATTCACACACTCCTGTCACCTGTCCCGTCTCATTCACACACTCTTGTCACCTGCCCCATCTCATTCACACACTCCTGTCACCTGCCCCGTCTCATTCACACACTCCTGTCACCTGCCCCATCTCGTTCACGCAGTCCCGTCACCTGCCCCGTCTCGCTCACACACTCCTGTGACCTGCCCCGTCTCAGTCACACACTCCTGTCACCTGCCCTGTCTCATTCACACACTCCTGTCACCTGCCCCGTCTCATTCACACTCTCCTGTCACCTGTCCCGTCTCATTCACACACTCTTGTCACCTGCCCCATCTCATTCACACACTCCTGTGACCTGCCCCGTCTCATTCACACACTCCTGTCACCTGCCCCGTTTCATTCACACACTCCTGTCACCTGCCCCGTCTCATTCACACACTCCTGTCACCTGCCCCATTTCATTCACACACTCCTGTCACCTGCCCCATCTGGTTCACACAGTCCTGTCACCTGCCCCGTCTCATTCACACACTCCTGTCACCTGCACCGTCTCATTCACACACTCCTGTCACCTGCCCCGTCTCATTCACACACTCCTGTGACCTGCCCCGTCTCATTCACACACTCCTGTCACCTGCCCCATCTCATTCACACACTCCTGTCACCTGCCCCATCTCATTCACACACTCCTGTCACCTGCCCCATCTCATTCACACACTCCTGTCACCTGCCCCATCTCGTTCACACACTCCTGTCACCTGCCCCATCTCAGTCACACACTCCTGTCACCTGCCCCGTCTCATTCACACACTCCTGTGACCTGCCCTGTCTCAGTCACACACTCCTGTCACCTGCCCCGTCTCATTCACACACTCCTGTCACCTGCCCCGTCTCATTCACACACTCCTGTCACCTGCCCCGTTTCATTCACACACTCCTGTCACCTGCCCCATCTGGTTCACACAGTCCTGTCACCTGCCCCGTCTCATTCACACACTCATGTCACCTGCACCGTCTCATTCACACACTCTTGTGACCTGCCCCGTCTCGCTCACACGCTCCTGTCACCTGCCCCGTCTCATTCACACACTCCTGTGACCTGCTCCGTCTCATTCACACACTCCTGTCACCTGCCCCGTTTCATTCACACACTCCTGTCACCTGCCCCATCTGGTTCACACAGTCCTGTCACCTGCACCGTCTCATTCACACACTCTTGTGACCTGCCCCGTCTCATTCACACACTCCTGTCACCTGCACCGTCTCTTTCACTCACTCCTGTCACCTGCCCCGTCTCGCTCACACGCTCCTATCACCTGCCCCATCTCATTCACACACCCCTGTCACCTGCCCCATCTCGTTCACACACTCCTATCACCTGCCCCATCTCGTTCACACAGTCCTGTGACCTGCCCCATCTCATTCACATAATCCTGTGACCTGCCCCGTCTCATTCACACACTCCTGTCACCTGTCCCATCTCATTCACACACTCCTGTCACCTGCCCCGTCTCATTCACACACTCCTGTCACCTGCCCCTTCTCGCTCACACAGTCCTGTCACCTGCCCCATCTCATTCACACACTCCTGTCACCTGCCCCATCTCGTTCACGCAGTCCCGTCACCTGCCCCGTCTCGCTCACACACTCCTGTGACCTGCCCCGTCTCAGTCACACACTCCTGTCACCTGCCCCATCTCGTTCACACAGTCCTGTCACCTGCCCCGTCTCGTTCACACACTCCTGTCACCTGCCCCGTCTCATTCACACACTCCTGTCACCTGCCCCGTCTCGTTCACACAGTCCTGTCACCTGGCCCGTCTCACTCACACACTCCTGGCACCTGTCCCGTCTCGCTCACGCACTCCTGTCACCTGCCCGTCCTGTTCCTTATTAGGAAATCCAGTATTACACTTTCTCTATTTGGGATCTCAATATCAGAACCACATTTGGAAAATCTATTCCATCAAGCCCTTTTACACCTTGGGAATCACTGTCAATATGTGGAAAGTTAAAATTGCCTTCGAAAACCATAGAACACAACAGCACAGAAAACAGGCCATTTGGCCCTTCTAGTCTGTGCTGAAACATTATTCTGCTAGTCCCATTGACCTGCATCCAGTACATAACCCTTCAGACCTCTCCAATCCATGTACGTATCCAATTTATTCTCAAAACTTAAGAGTGATCCCCAATTTACCAAGTCATATGGCAACTCGTTCCGCACTCCCACCACTCTCTGAGTGAAGAAGTTCCACCTAAACCTTTCCCCTTTCACCCTAAAGCCATGTCCTCTCCTATTTATCTCTGCTAATCTAAGTGGAAAGAGCCTATTCACATTTACTCTGTCTTTACCCCTCATAATTTTGTAAACCTCTATCAAATCTCCCTCATTCTTCTATGCTCCAAGGAATGAAGTTAGGTGACCAGGAGATAAGTTATTAACTTCAAACTTTTTGCATAATCACTCAAAGAGTTGAACTGCATGTGCATGTAACGAGAGCTGTATAACTCATGTCCTTCTACCTTAGGGCACGAACTTATCAATCACCCCTGCTGTGGGCACTTTCTGGATGTCCAGGATCCGTATGCTCCATGGCCGCTGGACTAAGTGTGTAAATGTAGGAGGGGACTACGTTGAAAAATAGATGTGCTGGGTTTTCTAAAATTGACTCCTTCTACCATAGGCCACAAACTTATCAATCACCCCTCGTAACTTGCTTTATTGGCCAATGCACAGAATAAAAGATATTTATAAAACTATATAACACAGAGTGTTAGTGCTATTGGGGAGGCTTTAAACTAGATTTGCAGGGGGATGGGAACCAGAGTGCCAGAGCTGACAGGGTGGCTGGGGTGAAAATAAATGTTGTTAAAAGTTTAAGCAAATCCGCTAATAGAAAGGTTGTGAGTCGTGGTAAAAATCTTCTGAGGTGTATATATTTCAATGCTAGGGGTATTGCGGGGAAGGCGGATGAATTGAGGGCGTGGATTGACACGTGGAATTATGACGTTATAGCAATTAGTGAAACTTGGCTACAGGAGGGGCAGGACTGGCAGCTTAATATTCCAGGGTTCCGATGTTTCAGATGTGATCGAGGCAGAGGAATGAAAGGTGGGGGAGTAGCATTGCTTGTTAGGGAAAATATTACAGCAGTGCTCAGGCAGGACAGATTAGAGGGCTTGTCTACTGAGTCCTTATGGGTGGAGCTGAGAAACAGAAAAGGTATGGCCACATTAGTGGGATTGTATTACAGACCACCCAATAGTCAACGAGAATTGGAAGAGCAAATCTGCAGGGATATAGCAAGCAACTGCAGGAAACATGAAGTTGTGGTGGTAGGGGATTTTAATTTTCCATATATTGATTGGGACTCCCATACTGTTAGGGATCTGGATGGTTTAGAGTTTGTAAAATGTGTTCAGGAAAGTTTTCTAAATCAATATATAGAGGGACCAACTAGACGGGATGCAATATTGGATCTCCTGTTAGGAAACGAGTGAGGACAAGTGACGGAAGTCTGTGTAGGGGAGCACTTTGGTTCCAGTGATCATAACACCATTAGATTCAACTTGATCATGGACAAGGATAGATCTGGTCCTAGGGTTGAGGTTCTTAACTGGAAGAAGGCCAAATTTGAAGAAATGAGAAAGGATCTAAAAAGCGTGGATTGGGACAGGTTGTTCTCTGGCAAGGATGTGATCAGTAGGTGGGAAGCCTTCAAAGGAGAAATTTTGAGAGTGCAGAATTTGTATGTTCCTGTCAGGATTAAAGGCAAAGTGAATAAGACACCTTGGTTCTCAAGGGATATTGCAACTCTGATAAAGAAGAAGAGGGAGTTGTATGACATGTATAGGAAGCAGTGAGTAAATAAGGTGCTTGAGGAGTATAAGAAGTGCAAGAAAATACTTAAGAAAGAAATCAAGAGTGCTAAAAGAAGACATGAGGTTGCATTGGCAGTCAAAGTGAAGGATAATCCAAAGAGCTTTTACAGGTATATTAGGAGCAAAAGGATTGTAAGGGATAAAATTGGTCCTCTTGAAGATCAGAGTGGTCGCCTATGTGCGGAACCAAAGGAAATGGGGGAGATCTTAAATAGGATTTTTGCGTCTGTATTTACTAAGGAAACTGGCATGAAGTCTATGGAATTAGGGGAAACAAGTAGTGAGATCATGGAAACTGTACAGATCGAAAAGGAGGAGGTCCTTGCTGTCTTGAGGAAAATTAAAGTGGATAAATCCCCGGGACCTGATAGGGTGTTCCCTCGGACCTTGAAGGAGACTGGCGTTGAAATTGCAGGGGCCCTGGCAGAAATATTTAAAATGTAGCTGTCTACAAGTGAGGTGCCGGAGGATTGGAGAGTGGCTCATGTTGTTCCGTTGTTTAAAAAAGGATCAAAAAGTAATCCGGGAAATTATAGGCCGGTAAGTTTAATATCGGTAGTGGGTAAGTTATTGGAGGGAGTACTGAGAGACAGAATCTACAAGCATTTGGATAGACAGGGACTTATTAGGGAGAGTCAGCATGGCTTTGTGCGTGGCAGGTTATGTTTGACCAATATATTGGAGTTTTTCGAGGAGGTTACCAGGAAAGTGGATGAAGGGAAGGCAGTGGATATTATCTACATGGACTTCAGTATGGCCTTTGACAAGGTCCCGCATGGGAGGTTAGTTAGGAAAATTCAGTCGCTAGGTATACATGGAGAGGTGGTAAATTGGATCAGAGATTGGCTCAATGGAAGAAGCCAAAGAGTGGTGGTAGAGAATTGCTTCTCCGAGTGGAGGCCTGTGACTGGTGGTGTGCCACAGGGATCAGTGCTGGGTGCATTGTTATTTGTCATCTATATCAATGATCTGGATGATAATGTGGTAAATTGGATCAGCAAATTTGCTGATGATACAAAGATTGGAGGTGTAGTAGACAGCGAGGAAGGTTTTCAGAGCCTGCAGAGGGACTTGGACCAGCTGGAAAAATGGGCTGAAAAATGGCAGATGGAGTTTGATGCAGACAAGTGTGAGGTATTGCACGTTGGAAGGACAAACGAAGGTAGAACATACAGGGTTAATGGTAAGGCTCTGAGAAGTATAGTAGAACAGAGGGATCTGGGAATACAGATACAAAATTCACTAAAAGTGGCATCACAGGTAGATAGGGTCGTAAAGAGAGCTTTTGGTACATTGGCCTTTATTAATCGAAGTATTGAGTGTAAGAGCTGGAATGTTATGATGAGGTTGTATAAGGCATTGGTGAGGCCGAATCTGGAGTATTGTGTTCAGTTTTGGTCACCAAATTACAGGAAGGATATTAATAAGGTTGAAAGAGTGCAGAGAAGGTTTACAAGGTTGTTGCCAGGACTTGAGAAACTCAGTTACAGAGAAAGGTTGAATAGGTTAGGACTTTATTCCCTGGAGCGTAGAAGAATGAGGGGAGACTTGATAGAGGTATATAAAATTATGATGGGTATAGAGAGAGTGAATGCAAGCAGGCTTTTTCCACTGAGGCAAGGGGAGAAAAAAACCAGAGGACATGGGTTAAGGGTGAGGGGGGAAAAGTTTAAAGGGAACATTAGAGGGGGCTTCTTCACACAGAGAGTGGTGGGAGTATGGAATGAGCTGCTAGTCGAGGTGGTAAATGCGGGTACTTTTTTAACATTTAAGAATAAATTGGACAAATACATGGATGGGAGGTGTATGGAGGGATATGGTCCGTGTGCAGGTCAGTGGGACTAGGCAGAAAATGGTTCGGCACTGCCAAGAAGGGCCAAAAGGCCTGTTTCTGTGCTGTAGTTTCTATGGTTCTATGGTTCTAGATGATCCTACAGCTACAATACAGTGTATGTCATTTCTTGTCACATGACAGGAAGATGTGCTAGCACTAGAATGGAAATTTGCAAGTGGCTAGAGTTCTTTAGTTTTAAATGTGGATGAATTTATTAGGCTAGAATAATTTTATTTAGATGAGAAGAGGGTGGGGAATGACTTGAGATGCAGTATATAAGATTATGAGAGACATAGAGTGAAAAGGAGTATCCTAAATCCCTTAACAGAATAGGCCAAAAATGAGGACACATTGATGGAAGGTAATAAGGAGGAATATTAAATAGGAATTAAAGGAAAAAAATCCAAATATTTTGAAGTCTGGAATTCATTGCCTGAAAGGGTGAGTGGGCACAGAAAACCTCATTTCATTTATTTCTACCTGGGTTAGCACAATGATTTGTAACAGTCAATGATTTGGGTCAGGAGACGGGAAGCAGCATTAGTTTCAGTAGCTGTTTTTGGGCTGATATGGCTGAAGGACAAAATGATCCTCTCCTGTGCAGAAATTTTTTCTGAGTCGAGATAGTATTCCATGACTCAGTCAAAGTTTGTTGTTAGTTTAAGGCATTAAGTTAACAACCGGAAAACGGTAGGAGGATTTCAAAGTAAGAGGAATTTAATCCCAGGGGGACCAATATCCTGCGGGGAGGTTTGCTAAGACTATTGGGGAGAGTTTAAACTAGAATTGTCGGGGGGTGGGAACCGAACTGAAGAGACGGAGGAAAAGGCGGTTGGCTCACAAATAGAGAAAACTTGGAGAAAGTGAGAGAGGAAGGATAAGCAACTGATAGAGAAGGGATGCGCTCAGACCGATGGTTTGAGATGTGTCTATTTAATGCAAGGAGTATTATGAACAAAGTGAATGAGCTTAAAGTGTGAATCAGTACGTGGAGCTATGATATTGTGGCCATTACAGAGACTTGGATGGCTCAGGGGCAGGAATGGTTAATTCGAGTGCCAAGATTCAGATGTTTCAGAAAGGACAGGAAGGGAGGCAAAACAGGTGAGGTCATGGCACAGTTGATCAGAGATAGTGTCATGGATGCAGAAAAGGAGGTAGTCATGGAGGGATTGTCTATGGAGTCTCTTTGGGTGGAAGTTAGGAACAGGAGGGAGTCAATAGCTCTACTGGGTGTTTTTTATAGACCTCCCAATAGTAACAGGGACACCAAGGAGCAGATAGGGAGACAGATTCTGGAAAGGCGTAATAATAACAGGGTTGTCGTGGTGGGAGATTTCAATTTCCCAAATATTGATTGGCATCTCCCTAAAGCAAGGGGTTTAGATGGGATGGAGTTTGTTAGGGGTATTCAGGAAGGTTTCTTGACACAATATGTAGATAAGACAACAAGAGGAGAGGCTGTACTTGATCTGGTATTGGGAAAAGAACCTGGTCAGGTGTCAGGTCTCTCAGTGGGAGAGCATTTTGGAGATAGTGATCACAATTCTATCTCCTTTACCATAGCACTGGAAAGGGATAGGAACAGACAAGTTAGGAAAGCATTTAATTGGAGTAAGGGGAAATATGAGGCTATCAGACAGGAGCATAAATTGGGAACAGATGTTCTCAGCGAAATGTACGGAAGAAATGTGGCAAATGATCAAGGGATATTTATGTGGAGTTCTGCATAGGTATGTTCCAATAAGGCAGGGAAAGAATGGTAGGGTACAGGAACCATGGTATACAAAGGCTGTTGTAAATCTAGTCAAGAAGAAAATAAAAGCTTACGAAAGGTGCAAAAAACTCGGTAATGATAGAGATCTAGAAGATTATAAATCTAGCAGGAAGAAACTCAAGAATGAAATTAGGAGAGCCAGAAGGGTCCATGAGAAGGCTTTGGCAGACAGGATTAAGGAGAACCACAAGGAATTCTACAAGTATGTGAAGAGCAAGAGGATAAGACAGAGAATAGGACCAATCAGTGTGACGGTGGAAAAGTGTGTATGGAACCGGAGGAGATAGCAGAGGTACTTAATGTGTACTTTGCTTCAGTATTCACTACGGAAAAGGATCTTGGCGATTGTAGGGATGACCTACAGCAGACTGAAAATCTTGAACATATAGATATTAAGAAAGAGGATGTTCTGGAGCTTTTGGAAAGCATCAAGTCAGATAAGTCACTGGCACTGGATGAGATGTACCTCAGGCTACTGTGGGAGGTGAGGGAGGAAATTGCTGAGCCTCTGGTGATGATCTTTGCATCATCAATGGGAACAGGAGAGATTTCGGAGGATTGGAGGATGCTGATTTTGTTCCCTTATTCAAGAAAGAGAGTAGAGATAGCCCAGGAAATTATAGACCAGTGAGTCTTACTTCAGTGGTTGGTAAGTTGATGGAAAAGATCCCGAGAGAAAGGATTTATGAACATTTGGAGAAGCATAATATGATTCGGAATAGTCAGCATGGCTTTGTCAAAGGCAGGTTGTGCCTTACGAGTCTGATTGAATTTTTTGAGGATGTGACTAAACACAATGATGATGGTAGAGCAGTAGATGTAGTGTATATGGATTTCAGCAAGGCATTTCACAAGGTACCCCATGCAAGGCTTATTGAGAAAGTAAGGAGGCATGGGATGGAAGGGCACACTGCTTTGTGGATCCAGAATTGACTTGCCCACAGAAGGTAAAGAGTGGTTGTTGACGTGTCATATTCTGCATGGAGTTTGGTGACCAGTGGTGTGCCTCAGGGATCTGTTCCGGGACTCATACTCTTCGTGATTTTTATAAATGACCTGGATGAGGAAGAGGAGGGATGGGTAAATTTGCTGATGACACAAAAGTTGGGGGTGCTATGGATGGTGTGGAGGGTTGTCAGAGGTTTCAGTGGGACATTGATAGGATGCAAAACTGGGCTGAGAATTGGCAGATGGAGTTCAACCCAGATAAGTGTGAGGTGGTTCATTTTGTTAGGTCGAATATGATGGCAGAATATGGTATTAATGGTAAGACTCTCGGCAGTGTGGAGGATCAGAGGGATCTTGGGGTCCGAGTCCATAGGACATTCAAAGCTGCTACGCAGGTTGACTCTGTGGTTAAGAAGGCATAAGGTGCCTTGGCCTTCATCAATCGTGGGATTGAGTTTAGGCGCCTAGAGGTAATGTTGCAGCTATATAGGACCCTGCAGACCCCATTTGGAGTACTGTGTTCAGTTCTGGTAGCTTCACTACAGGAAGGATGTGGAAACCATAGAAAGGAGACTTACAAGGATGTTGCCTGGATTGGGAGGCATGCTTTATGAGAATAGGTTGAATGAACTCGGCCTTTTCTACTTGGAGCGACGAAGGATAAGAGGTGACCTGATAGAGGTGTATAAGATGATGAGAGGCATTGATCGTGTGGATAGTCAGAGGCTTTTTCCCAGGACTGAAATGGCTGGCATGAGAGGGCACAGTTTTAAGAAGCTTGGAAGTAGGTACAGAGGACATGTCAGGGGTAAGTTTTTTTACACAGAGGGTGGTAAGTGTGTGGAATGGGCTGCTAGCGATGGTTATGGAGGCAGATACAAAAGGCTCTTTTAAGAAACTTCTGGACTGGTACATGGATCTTAGAAAAATAGAGGGCTATGGGTAATCCTACGTAATTTCTAAGGTAGGGACATGTTCAGCACAGCTTTGTGGGCCGAAGAGCCTGTATTGTACCATAGGTTTTCTATGTTTCTAATGTATTTGTTTTATAAAGCAATTTCTTTTATATAGCTCATTTCAAACTGACAGGAAAAAATTGACAAATTAGTTAATAGGGCTGAGAGGGTGTTTGAAACTGAATTATGAGCCATTTTGTTCTATGACTGGAGCCAGAGCATTTTTCTTCGACAAGGCAGTGGTTGAAGCAGATGAGAATCTCACTGGAATACTGAAGTATGAGAGCAAACTGAGAGCACATGACATGTATAGGACATGTATAGGTTTTATATTGCAGATGGGTGACTCGTGCTCTGTGCTTAGATTGTGCATTTTACTGGGTAGAAATAGCCTCATCACTGTACACTCCCATCACTCCTGGATTGCTTTTGATAGAGAAAACTCTGATAGATCCCACGTCTCCGGATGGCCCTGTAATTTCAGTATCTGAGATTGGTGTCCAAGCATCCTTCAAGAGGTGAACCCATGACAGTTATCTGCTACAAGCAGTGTACCTTGGCCAGTGCAGACCAAATGCAGGCATAAATGTTGGGGAGTTTACAGACATGCTGAACTTCTCGTTTCTGCACGCTGAGGTTTCCACCTGCTTCAACAAGGTACCTATTGTACCAGAGCTTAAGAAGAGTATGCTGACCTGCCTTAATGACTACCATTATGTAGAAGCTAGAGTACATCAAAAGGTTGGTTTTGGCATGAGTCTCCTGCCTCAGAGATGACCTGGATCCATTTCATTTTGCCTATTGCCTAGTACATATCAACAGCAGATAGGCTGGTTTTCCACTCTGCTCTGGACCCTCTGAACAATAGGAACATGTACATTGACTACAGCTTGACATTCAGTACAACCATCTTATTCATACTTATCATCAAGCTTCAAGACCCAGACCTGGGTCTGTGTGCCTCCTTCTGCAAATGGATCTTTGATTTCCATATCTGCAGACCTCCGTCAGTGAGGGTTGGTAATGATATCACTTCCTCACTGACTATCAACACAAGTGCACCTCAAGGCAGTGTGAGGACTTGTGGCTAAGCACAATTCCAATGCCATTTACATACTTACCAAGGAGAGCACTGCTGTTGGACAGATCACAGGTGTTGGCAAGTCAGACTACAGCAGAGAGCTAGGTCATCTATTTGAGTGGAGCTCCAGCAACAACGTCTCCCTCAATGTTAGTAAAACTTAAGAACTGATTGTTGACTTGAGGAAGAGGAAGGTGAATGTGTACTAGCATGCGTTGGTTGATTGGCAGTGGAGAGGGTCTCTGTTTCTAAATTCCTGAGCATTAACATATTGGGTGATCTGTCTGGGCCCAGAACATAGATGCAATCACAAGGAAGGCTTGCCAGCATCTCTATTTTCTTACAAAGTTAAGGAAGTTTAGCATGCCACCAAACATTCTAACAAACTTCTACAGGTGTACTAGTGAAAATATCCTAACAGGTTGCATCATGGCACCAGAGTGGTGGGTGTGTGGAATGCACTGGCAGCGAAGGTGGTAGAGGCGGATACAAAAGAGTTTTTTAAGAGACTCTTAGATAGGTAAATGGAGTTTAGAAAAATAGAGAACTATGCGGTAGGGAAACTCTTGACAGCTTCAGGAGTAGGTTACATGGTTGGCACAACATTGTGGGCCGAAGGGCCTGTAATGTGCTGTAGATTTCTATGTTTCTATGACTCAGCAATTCAAAGGTGCAGGAATGTAAGAAATTGCAGAGAATAGTCAACTCTTCCCAATAAATCTGGGGCATTTTCTTCAGTCCAATCAGCTGATTCTATATGAAATGCTGCATCAAGATAGCAACACCTTTCACCATCATGACAATAAACTTGAGATTGGCATTGACTAATCGCTGGTCCTTGTAGACAACACTGTAATCTACGCACAAAACAGCACAGAAAATACTGTCTTCCATTTTGGTGGCACCATGAGAAGAGACGATAAAAGTGGTTCAGGTGTACAGAAGTAAATCTAGTTTGGTATATGAGCTGGTCCCCTCAGTACCACCTCTCCTCTCATCATCTCTACAGCAACCCCACAATTCACAATTTAGATTTAGATTAGATTTAGATTATGAGGACACGCAGTCCTCTTTTATTGTCATTTAGTAATGCATGCATTAAGAAATGATACAATGTTTTTTCAGAATGATATCACAGAAACACGACAAACCGACTTGAAAACTAACAAAAACCACATAATTATAACATATAGTTACAACAGTGCAAAGCAATGCTGTAATTTGATAAGAACAGACCATGGCACAGTAAAAGTCTCAAAATCTCTCGAAAGTCCCTTCATCTTACGCAGACAGTGAACCTCTAGCGCCGCCAACTTGCCGATGCAGCATCCTGGAAGCATCTGACCACAGTCCGACTCCGAGTCCGTCCGAAAACTCTGAGCCTCCAACCAGCTCTCCGACACCGAACACCGAGCACCATCTCTGCTGAGCGCTTCGACCCCGGCCCCGGCAACAGGCAATAGGCAAAGCCGAGGATTTGGGGCCTTCCCCTCCGGAGATTCTCGATCGCACAGTAGTAGCAGCAGCGAATCGGGCATTTCAGAAGTTTCTCCGGGTGTTCCTCCAGGCTTCTCACGGCTGCCTCCATCAAATCCGGATTGTGCACAGCCCCCTAGTTAACACATACGATATTCATTCGGAACGGCCGCGCATGCTGCATTGCGCCACCATCTTCTCTTCCTAAGAGTTCTAAATGTGCAGGGAGTTGGTCAAGTGTGTACACTCCAGATTAGACGTGCTGCAGCATCGTGGCTGATAGCATCTCACCAGTAGACTCTACAGAAGGAGCTTTCTGTATACAGAACAGTTGGACTCTTTCTGTGTTTCTCTAGTGCATGAATAAGCCAGACATAGGAATTGGAGTTGGTATTGTTGTCGTTTGTGGTACATTTTAATGACTTGGATGTGAATGTACAAGGTTTGCAGAAGACATGAAAGTGGATTGTGTTGTGAATAACGATGAAATTTTTCTGTGGCCACAGAAGGGCATAGATGAGATGGAAAGTGGGGCAGAGCACAGGCAGATAGCTTTTATTTCCTACAAATGCTAGATGATACATTTTGGGAAGTTGAATAGGGATAGGACTTATACAGTAAATAGTAAGGTCACTAAAAAATGTTGATGAACAAAAAGGCTCTGTGGTTTAAGTCCATAGCTTCTTGAAAACATAGCTTGATAGGAGGTGAAGAAGGATATGGTGTGCTTGCACTTGTACATCAAGGTACAGAGTATAGGAGTTGGAAATTCATGTTAAAAATTAACAAGAAAACTAGTTAAGCTGCTCTTAGAGTATTGTTTTGTAGTTCTGCTTGCCATGCTTTAAGAAGGGTCTTATTGCACTGGTGAGAGTGCTGGGGAAATTCACCAGGAATTTAGTTTCAGAGAGAGATTAAACAGGCTGAATTTGATTTCCCTGGAGCAAAGGAAGCTGAGGGATCACTAAATAGAGGTATATAAAATTATAAGAGCCAGGGCTTTATCTTTTTCCCATGGAAGGGGTATCAAAATCAACAGGGCAAGAGCAAGAGCTTAAAGGGAATCTGAGTGGAGATCTCCTTGCACAGAGCATGGTTGATAGCTGGATCTCAGTTCCAGAGAAGTGGTGGATTCAGATACACTCACTACATTTAAGAATCACTGAAATTAGTAAGGCAAAGATGGATGTGGACCCAATGCAGGCAAATGGGGCTAAAGTATACATACAAAACAGATGGCGTGGATATGGATGGCAGTCTGTTTCTGTGCTGATGCTGCTCCACGACATCATAGAATAGAATGCAACCAGGTATTTAAAAATGTGAAGAGTTTGTAATCTAGATCTTGTTTTTAAAAATGAGATAGAACCATGGAACTATAGAACACTACAGCACAGAAAACAGGCCATTTGGCCCTTCTAGTCTGTACCGAAACATTATTCCACTAGTCCCATTGACCTGCATCCAGTCTATAACCCACCAGACCTCTCCCATCCATGTACCTATCCATTTTATTCTTAAAACTTACGAGTGAGCCCACATTTACCAGATCAGATGGCAAATCGTACCATACTCCCACCACTCTGAGTGAAGAAGTTCCCCCTGATGTTCCCCCTAAACCTTTCCCCTTTCACCCTAAAGCCATGTCCTCTCGTATTTATCTCTCCTAATCTAAGTGGAAAGAGCCTATTCACATTTATTCTGTCTACACTCCTCATAATTTTGTTATCCTCTATCAAATCTCCCCTCATTCTTCTATGCTCCAAGGAATAAAGTTCTAACCTGTTCAATCTTTCCCTGTAACACAACTATTGAAGACCCGGCAACATCCTAGTAAATGTTCTCTGCACTCATTTAATCTTACTGATATCCTTCCTATAGTTAGGTGACCAGAAC